>NC_039367.1:22117938-22156227 GCF_003573695.1 Papaver somniferum | reverse complement strand
CCCCCCCCCCCCCCCCATTCCTTTGGAAAAATCTACACAAAGCACCCACGAAATAACAAAAATCATTCTCTCAAGAAAGCAAGAACCAAAAAATAGATCAGTCAAGCACGGTTAAAGCTTCACAAGAGATGGGAGATTCATCATCAAGCTCTATTTACAAAGTAAGTAGATTGAACATTACTAACAATATATGGACAGTTAAAATCTTCATTACTATGACGCATAACTAATATAATCTTCTCTTACAGAATCATCATTGCAGGTGTCAAATTTGCAAGTCACCTTCTCATCTAGCCATGGACTGTCCTTTTATTTATTCAAAGTGTAGAAGTTGTGATGGGACATGCCGGTTTTGGATTGCAAAAACTGATGATGCTGAAAATGGAAGAATTTCTAAGGTGTTTGAATCACCCAAAGTGCGATGAGTTTCAATGGTTTGACAAAGCTGTTGAACTAGCAGAATCAAGAGAAAACCACAAGGGCCAATGCAAGCCTATCGATGGGTGTGATGGGTGTTATATGAAGGGAAAGGAGTATGTTGAAAGAGAAGAAGAACCAATGAAGATGGTCCTTGACACCCTCATTCCGGACGATGTCTTCGAAGAGATTCGGGAAAGGCTCAAAGTTTTAGAAATTGTTGAAAAGAGATGGAAATAGATTATGAGATCATCTTTAACCAAATTTAATCCATTCCATGTTTTTTAATATGTTTTAATTTAAAGTTTCAAATCCAATGTAATAGATTACTTAGGAATGAAGTAAAAGAGCATTCGAAATGGATTTATAATCAAAACCAGCATTGTAGTTTTATCCTAAGCAATGTTCCGCATAGACTCAATCAATCTTACACTACCAGTTTTCTGAAAACTATGAAAATTTGAAAAAAAATCATAACTCTGACATAGATATTTGAAAATACTACTATGCCGGTACATTCCAATATCTATACAGGAACATGGAATTTTTTATCTTCTGGTTCCGGTATGGTTTTATAAAACAATTTCATTGTCGGTACTAAAAAACGGCATGGAACGGAATCGTAGTCGTCTTTCATGCCAGAAACAGTATCGGCGCTGAAGAACCTAAACTTATTTATGCCGGCAACAGTCGTAAATAAATCTTGCAAAGATAACATTTCACTAGAAATCTAAACATGTTCAACATAAACCAAACAACTGGATTGTGCTTAAATGTTCTTAATCCAGGTATCATAAACCAAAAGCAAACCAAACAACTAAAGAGTTAACCATGAGGTACAAATGAAAACAAATTAGGAATTGTTTAAGACGTAACAACTACCATACAAATGAAGAAACACAACTAAAGAGTTAATCACTTGGTCTTTTGCTTCTTTTGGGGCGGTTTCTTCCTAGTTTCCCCGAACAAATCTTTTGCACTAGGGTCGGTTTCTTCAATTCTATCAATCTTTTCCTCTACTTCCTTTATTTCTTCAAGGGATAACACCTCTCCTTCCTGGTACTTGCAACCAAACATTTTCTTCAACTTGCCAAGCCGACGCCGCTAGTTTAATACATCAAACACATAATTAGTACATATATGCTAATATAAGATTATGTGTATATTAAACGACTAAGCAATTAATATTACTTACTAGCAATCCAACGGTCTTATTTAGTTGGGCCATCGTAGGTGGTGCCTCTGCAGGAGTTGGAACGGGAGGGTTTTTCCGGGGTGGAACTTGGACGTCATCCGGGCGCACGACATAAGGATGTGACCATTCCAGGTAATCTTCCATGTAGTCGTCATCAACTTCATCACCATTTTCCGCAATCTCCCACTTACTAATATTTACCAAACGACGTGGTTCCCTATTGCTCCAATGTGCTGGTTCCGGATTTGGATGATACTCTACATGCAACCGATTGGGAGTTGAAAAGCACCGAGAAAGGTCAAGAACATAACATTGAAGAGAGGCCGTCTCAAAACGTGATAATTGTTTATATCCAAGTTGGTGCACCACACATGTAGGATCAGCCATAACGTATCCTTTTGGATGGAACAACAACCCATTGTAAAATGCAACGTTACCAAGCCTCAAAAGTTGGTGGTTTCCTCTAGCCTCCTTGTAAGCGTCGAACACAACATCTTTGGTACTCATCGCGTCCAGAGCCAATCTCATATCGATCAGTCGATTATTGTTACCGGGCTTGAGAATATTGTTGAACTCGTATCTCTTGGCTCTAGGCTCCTCGGGGTCGTCAATGTGTGTGATCTTCAAGAAGGTAAGTCCTTGAACAATGTTGGGAAGTGTTCATAATAAGGGTACATGTGAACAATATACATAAGAACATAAGTTTAAAAACAAAAGGGAAGTGTTCATAAGTTCAAGCCTAGAATGTCCTGAGCATCTTTAGGGATGAAGGTCATCTCCCCAAAAGGGAAGTGCATAGTATCAGTTTCACCATGATACCTTTTTATGAAGCAATTGACAGTCACATAATCAGGCTTCACATAATTTTGAACCAAAGCATATAGACCAGAATCCTTTACTATTGTTTGGACCTCTTCACATTCCTCGGACAAATTCCAACCATCCGCGGCTTGGTTTCGGCAAACACGCATAGCCTTCTTATGATCCTACAATTAGGAGACAATACAATTAAGAGATTTTACATAAATACACAACAATAGATATGCGCAAGATAAAAAAAATGCTTACATAGGTTTGATAGATAGTACGAGCCTACGAGTCCTTGTATCCAAATAGTTTTTCGATACCGGAGCTTCACCACAAATTCTACCACGTTCAAGGTCAGGTATCATGTCATCAATGTGAGTACGGTGAGAAGCTTTAACTTTTACTTTGACTATTCCCTTGCCCTTATTGCGCTTGCCTTGTGTTAGTTGTTGACTTGGCCCACCAACTTCGCTTTGGCTTGCTAATTGACTTGGATGAACCTCATCATCTTCCTCCTCACTTTGCTCTTCATCATGCTCATCGTCCTCAACAGTTCCAGTAGGTTAACGGATTACAAGTCGACTACGGTCACCACCATTATCCCGAATTATCCCTCTTGTATCAGCCCCCAAACGCTTGTTGCGACCTTCATTTTTCCCTCTAGGAGGCAGAGATTGAGGAGTATCAAGACCTTCCTTCCTTTTTCTCTTAGTGACAACATCTTTAGTTTTTCTTTTGTTAGATTCCTTGGATTTTGACCTATATCGTAGGCACAAACTCATTTTCAGTTTTAGTACCGGCATAGACGCAGTTAAACAAACCACGCCGGTACGTAGCTCCCGGCATAGAAACTTAGCAAATAACTCATGCCGGTACATTGTTCCGGAAGTGAACATTAACTATCGACAATGTCGGTAGTCATATGTAACTCTCCTGGATACCAAAAGATCACTACCGGTGCTCTTGAAATAAATCAGTTCCATGCCGTAACTGGGTACCGGCATACGATGCAACCTAAAACTTATGCCGGTACTGGTGATAAATTCATAGGTGTTCCTGTAAGTTTTAAGTCCACTACCGGCATACTCGAATTATTATTAAGGAATGTCGTAACCTAAAACCGGCATAGTATTCAACCCAATTTCTATGCCGGTACATATCGTTCAGTTTCAGGCGACTCTGGGTTTGGAAACGGCATTGCATTCATGCCAACATCTAAGCCATAACTTAATACTGGCACTGTATTTATTCTAGATTGAATGTCGTAACCCAATACCGACATTGTATTCATACATATTTCAGTGCCGGTACTCTCTGTAACTCAATTGTTTGAGTTAGGGTTCCCGATTCTAGCCTAAACCCATTTTTATAAATCGAGTTAAGCACTCATAAAGTAGTTTAAAATCACTTACTTTCTCACAGAAGCCATGTTTGCGAGAGGTTGATTGTCTTAGTTCACTGCTTCTTCTTCTTTTTGCTCTTGAGCAATCTTAGCAAGTCTTTGTTTTAATTTCTGTTCACCAATCGATTCTGAGTTCGATTTGGATTTGGTTTATTTCGTGGAGGAATTGTTATGATTCAGGTAGGTTAATCGACGAAGAAATTTTTGAATCGACGATTAATCGACGGAGAACGGATGAAGGAAAAAAAAATATATTCAAAAACCTAAACCTAAATGTGTGCCGGAACTGTTTTTAGACAATGGGGGATAAAATGATTTGGTTTTTGATTTTAAGTTTTAGTAGAAAGGGTATAATAGTCTTTTCATAATGTTTTTAATTAACCAAAGGCTAATTTAGTATTTTTCATACCCAAAAATCACCCCTTAACATACACTACTGGTTGGGGGAAGTAATGCATATCCCCCAATTGTTTTTTTATCCCCAATCGCGCGTTCTTTTAAAAGTGAAAAACATAGAAAAAGATAAAAAAAAAATATTAACGGAGATATTTTTAGAACGACATTTATTTTAAAGTAATATATCTTATTAATTTCCTCGAAAAAAAATATTTTTATACAGAAATTTTTGTACTTAATATTTTGAGAAAACTTAAGTGGGAATGTTATAAACACCCCTACTTTCCATGGGTCTTGCACTAATACCCTTATCCATTATGTATATACCCCTCACATTTTTTAAGGAAACCAATTTTATTAGTATTCCCATATATGCCCTCCATGTATTAAACTTATCAGCATTCTCTTTTCAGATCCGAAGAAAATAATCTTTCGACTCTCTTTCATCCTCCTTCAAAATCACCACCACCTCTGTCACTACCACCACCCTTCCACATCCACCACCTCCGTCGCAACTTTAAACCAGAGAGAAGCGAAATCGTGTGTGAGATAGATTTATTCGCTGCAAATTCTCAAATCTCACTACCAGGGAAATCTCACAAATATCTCTCATGTCAGAGAACAACAACAGAGACATCTTCGCCGAATCTTCATCAAATGTAGAAATTGAATGTTCTTCTTTTTAATTTAAACTTGTTTATCACTGAGTTTTTCAATATTAGTTGAAGATTTAGGAGATGGATCTGATTGAGTCTCGATGTTGATTAAGGGGATCTGAGATTCTGGCCGTGAATCGATGAAGAGAAGAAATAACGAATCTGTGATGGAAATGGAAATTAGGGTTTGAGTTGTTGCTTGAGATTCATGGAAGAGATGGATGTGGTTGTTGTTATAAATTAAATTTATGAATATCTAGGGTTGAATTCTGATGGCGAGAATTCAATTGAATTGAAGAGTGGAAATTGGAATTGAGGTGCTGTTTAGTGGATGTAATGGTGAAGTTGAAGGCTCGGAGCAGATGACAATGGATTTTGGCAGTCAGTGTTGGTGAAACTGGGAAGCTACAAGTTGTTGATTGATTGAAGTGGGAATTGGTGTTTGCTGTTATAGATGGCTAGGTCAAGAATGCAACAGCATAGGATCCGGTGGGACTAGTGGAATTGAAATGGTTTATGCAGTGGTTGTATGTGAGATTTCAGGTGGTTGTTGTTGGTGCCGTAATCGGAATCTGGTGGATGTGTCACAGAGGAGAATGGGTGTTGCAGGAACAGAAGATGGTTGTAGATTGTTGGAGATGAAATGGGTTGTATAAAGTGCAGTGACAATGGCTTAAGGCTATGTTGGTTCTGCAGTTGCATTGGTTGAGTGCTGAGTGAGGAGAGATAATGCTGCTGCTATTGATTGAGGTACTGACATGGGTTCCATTTAACTTCCAAGGAAGAGTGTCGAATTCACCATGATGCATCGGTTGACGCTAAATGAAAATTTTCAAACCCTTCATTGACAAGTAAGTTATGTCATGACCTTGTCAAGCTATCTCACAATGAATTATATCATCATGAAACTTTGAGAGTGTTGTGGTTACAATGATATGCAGGTAAACAAGTTGTGCATGATGTTGCTTATAAGGAGTTGGGTTTGTTGAATGAGAAGAGATGGTTGCTGCTATAACTGAGGTTGTGCCGCAAGGAACTGATGTAGTGTTGTGGTTACAATGAGATGAAGAAGATAGAATTGTCAGGGATGATGTAGTTGCAGAGCTGGAGATTTCAGGGTTATAGTGCTGGTGGAGTGGAGGCTTAATTGTGTTGCATCCAAGGATTGTGTTGCACTGTGTATGTGATGCAGTTGTGCACTTGAAGAAAATGTGCAGTTGGGTAATAGTGGTTCAAGGAATGCATTGCTTGAACATAACTTCATGTTGTTGGATACAACTTCTGCTAGTTACCTCCAAATTGGAGACAACTTGAACAAGTTGCCTCCATATACCGAGACAACTTGAACTAGTTGCCTCCATATACGGAGACAACTTTGGCCAGTTACCTCCATATACAGAGATAACTATGGAGCTACGAGTGCTGGCTAGTACAGTTACAGATGAGCTGATGGAAGGAGTTGTTTGTGCTATGTTGATGTTGAGTTGAATGATGATGCCATGGAGATTAGAAGGCATAATATAAGAAGACAATGAAGAAGATGGTTGTTTTGTTGATGCTTATGCTTTGAAGTCAAGAGAATAGATGAATGCTTAGAAAGTTTGAGTAGGAACTGAACGTGTATCCAGTCAGTGAAGAGCAGAACAAGGAGTTGTTGTTGTTTGTGTGTTGTTGATGGTGTTTGAGTAAGGGGCATGGAGTGACTGCAACTATTTGGCTCATGTTTCAAGTGTAAATAGATGGTTGTGGTCATGAAGCTATTGCATGTAGAGTTGTGGTCATGAAGCTGTTGTAGTAGCAGATGGAGGATGTGATACTGTCCGGTGGTGGTTCGAATTGTTGGTTGTGCACTGAAAAGAGATATGAAGTGGCAGGTGCTGGTATGTGATTTTGATATGTTACTTTGTATTGACGAATCTATGGTGCAATGGTAGCACAACCGACTATATGTCAGAAGATGTGTGTTCGACTCACACTAGGTTCATTTTTTTGTGTACAATTTTTATATTTTTTGGAGACAACTTGTGCTAGTTGCCTTCACTTTTAAAGACAACTTGAGCTAGTTGCCTTAGATTCGGAGACAACTTGAGTTAGTTGGCTCCATTTTGTTTTGCAACTTGTTTCTTTACACTATTTATTGGAGACAGCTTGACCTAGTTGCCTCCAATATGGACACTATTTATTGGAGACAACTTGAACTAGTTTCCTCCACTTTTGGAGACAACTTGAGCTAGTTGTCTCTGATATGGACACAACTTCAACAAGTTGACTCCACATGGTATTGGTGGTCGCCGGCGGTGATGGTGGTTAACGGCGGTGGTGGTTGGCGGCGGCGGTGGACATTCGTGGTGTTGGTTAGCGGCGGCGGTAGTTGGCGGTGTTGGTGGACAGTGGTGGTGGTTGGCGGTGGTGGTCTTTGGTGGTTGGCGGTGGTGAACAGTGGTGGTTGGCGACGGTGGTCGTCGGTGGCGGTGGTTGGTGGTGGTGGTCGTCGGTGGTGGTGGGCGACAATAGACGGTGGTGGTGGTGGTTGGCGGTGGACGGTGGTGGTAGGCAGTAAAGGTAGTCTTTTTTTTTTTGAATAGTGGTTAGTGGTTTTATATATACACAATATAAAAGAGGGTATTTTAGTAATGTATTAAGCTTTGGGGTATAATTTAAGTTGGAAAAGGTATTTTTCAATAGGTCTCATACTAGGGGTATATAGATAATGTTCCCATAATTTAATGTTGAAAATTATTTTTTATTTTCTAATGAAATTATTATTTTATATAATATTTGAGACCTATTAATGTTTAAGAGGAACTTTTGAAATGTACTCCCTCTGTTTTTGGAAAAGAGATACTTTCACTTTTTCATTTTAGCCTAAAAATAGGCCAAATTGAAAAAGTGAAACTATCTCTTTTCCAGAAACGGATGGAGTATTATATTATAATTTTATCGAATTTATTATTTTAGCAATAAGGGCCCGAGTCGGGACTGTAAAATTTTCTTATTTTAGCGAGACTATTATTTCGGAAATGCTAGTTGGCTCCCTATTCACCTCCCTATAATCTAAGCTCCACATTCATATCGAGATTCGCATTCAGGTTCAGGTGGGATTCACCATTCCCCTAATGTGAAGTTTAGATTGTAGGAAGGAGAATAGGAAGGTGTAGATTAAGGAACCAAATAACACTGCCGTTATTATATTATCGAGTATTATTTTAAAAATTTTTTACTGAATTTATAATTTGCTCGTTGTTCAAGTACAATCAACATCACAACTGGCCATTTCGGTATTTATGTTCCGAGACCTATTCAAACAACATCACAACAACCATTTCAGTATTTATATTCTGAGCTGCATCCAAGTAACTGATTTTCTTGTTATAATTTGCTTGTTGTTCGAGTATCTTTTATCAAGCAACATCACAACAAACTATTTAATGGTATTTACTTGATGAGGAAAACAGAACAAGATATTTTGTTACTTTACAAGTGCTGCAATTTTGGCAACGCCCACAGTATTCATGTTCTGAGCGGCACCCAAAGAAAGAAACATCTCTGAATTCAGTTAACAAAGTAATGGAATAAGAAGGATCCGATATTTGATTTCTAGTACAAATATTTGTATCTCAAAGACATCCATCCGACAATTTGGAACCTCTATTTCGTAGGGAAGACAACTTCTTAAACTCACTTCCTTTATCCCTTTTACCAAACTCACCCCCTACATAAATCTCCCTGCCCAAACTACCCCCAACATAAACTTCACTACCAAAAACAACATCAGTCATGATATCATCATCAAATCCAGACTGTACACTTCAACAACTTTCAAAATATTGCTTACATGGACGGTGTATATTAACTAACGTATATAAAAATTTGATGTGACCAAAAAGGAGAAAGAAAAGCAGTCTCTTATTTACTCCTCTGTCTGTTTTTCAGTTTCTCACTCATAACTTTAAAGACCATGAACCCTCTTTTTTCTCTCTCTATGGAATTAGAATTTAGAATTGGAATTCCTTTTTGTTCTTCTTCTTCACTCCTCCTCCTCACACTTCAATCAATAAGTTCTTAATGAAGATACCCTTTTTATAAATGTAGTTTGTTTCCATTAGCAAACTAAGAATCATATCATTTGCACATTTCTTGGTCAAGTTTAGAGGAAGGGTCATTTTCTTTTCTTTTTTTCCAAATTCTGTTGGACTTTTGTTGTTGGATCATTTAGGGTTTTGAGAAATTCCAAGAGGGGGGGGGAATAAAGTAGTAATTGTTGAAATGGGCATTTGATTGTTGTGTTTTTAGGGTATTTGTTTGAAAATGGGATTAGGACCTCCTGAAGCAGCTGCAGGAGCTATTGAAGTGGAGACATGGAGGAAGGATGTGACAACAAAAGGAAGTAAGAAGAAGAAGAAGAAAGATGATGAGGAGGAGGAGATTAATACTGGGTGTTGGAGTATTAGGTTTAGTTTTATGGGAAGTAGCTGCGTTTCTTCAGAATCTAAAGTTGATACTTCCATGAGTGGAGCTAGTATTCGTTATGGTGAGTAATCTTTTCATTTGCTCTTCTATTCCATCACCACTCAAAGAATTCGAATGTGAATATTTTATTCTGGTTTATTTTGTTATATGTGGATGGATGGATGTCAACAGTTTTGTCTTCATCTCTACGATGAGACAAGCCTCCGAAATCACTCAATTTAGATCCATACTTGGCTTAGCTGTCGTTGATGTTTGGGATTTTGACGATGAATTTGGAGGTTTTGGATGTGGATCTATGAAATTCAAGTGCTTTGTTGATTGCATTGTATGTTTCTGAAGTTTTCTTTTCATTTGGTTCCGCGGAGAAATTCTGTGTGTATCTGTATCTATGAGGGTAGTATGTTTGGAAATTTTAGCTAGATACAGTGTTTATAATGCTGTTTGTGTTGATATTCCCACTGGCAATTATTGCATTGTGGCGGGTTTTAGTTGATAATGTAGAGAACCAGATATGAGGGTTAAGGGTAGTGTGTTTGGGAATTTCAGCTAGATACGGTATTTATTATGCTCGTGGTGTCGATATTCCCGTTGGCAATTATTGCGTTGTGGCGGGTTTTAGTTAATAATGTAGAGAAATAGATATCTGATGGATTAGATACAAATCAAAGGTTCTAACTTGTCGTTTTATGCATGGGGAACAGCGGATAGTAAATCAACGAATGATACCAGCAAAGGACAGCCAGTTGCCACAATTGGATCTTCTACAACTACGACTGGTAGTGTAGAAAGTAACCCATCTACTTCCCAGATAAGCGAGGAACTGAGAATTGCTTCCCAGCTTCGGAAATTTGCATTCAGTGATCTTAAGTCAGCTACAAGGAATTTTAGGCCGGAGAGTCTTCTTGGAGAGGGAGGATTTGGTTGTGTATTCAAGGGGTGGATTGAGGAGAATGGAACGGCTGCGGTGAAACCTGGTACAGGCCTTACTGTTGCAGTTAAAACTCTCAATCATGATGGACTTCAAGGTCATAGAGAGTGGCTGGTATGAATGTTTTCTCATCTATCGGTGTTACCATACTTATTTTGAGAATTTAAGTACTGGCTGGTGTCAAGTTTATCATGCAGGTGGAATATTTACGTAACTGTCTATTGTGTTTGTAGGCCGAGGTCAATTTTCTTGGTGACCTTCTCCATCCTAATTTAGTCAAATTAATTGGTTACTGCATTGAAGACGATCAGAGGCTACTAGTATATGAGTTTATGCCTCGTGGAAGCTTGGAGAACCATCTTTTTAGGAGTACGTAACTGCCCTTTTTTGTTCTGTTACATTTATGTACGGTATATGTTGGTTTAGTCCGTTGACCCAAAATTGGAATGTGTGCATCAGTATGAAACTTGGATATAGTTGTATACAACCTCTTGAAACGGCAGATATCTGCAAATTTACCTCGAAGCACTTGGTTTTTATTTCCATGGTAAATCGGTAATTGGTTGATCAGGCCAATTTGTGAAACCGAGATATTAGGATTTGGCTCTCGGGAAATTCTTTAAGAGGCCTTCTGTTGACGCTGTCTAATTCGTAACTAATGACTCTCTTAATGATACATTCTCATGTAGAACATCTGTGTTTAATGTCCTCTGGTAACAACCATTTTATATGCAGAAGGGTCCCTGCCTCTACCGTGGTCCATTAGAATGAAAATAGCACATGGAGCTGCAAAGGGACTTGCGTTTCTTCATGAAGAAGCAGAAAGACCAGTTATCTACCGAGATTTTAAAACATCCAACATCCTATTAGATGCGGTAATACAAAAAGACCATGCACTCATGCAGCATTAAATTACCATTTTTACTCAACTTAGAAATATATTTCCTTTTCTAATAACATTCTACTCCAGGATTACAACGCCAAGCTTTCCGATTTTGGACTTGCTAAGGATGGTCCTGAAGGAGATAAAACTCATGTATCTACTAGAGTTATGGGAACATATGGCTATGCAGCACCAGAGTATGTAATGACAGGTACATAAGTTAAATCCGACCTACTTTAGGTATAATTTGATTTTCCTTATTTCATGAATAGATAAACGATCAACATGTCAGCTCATCTCAGTTCTTGTTTTCAGTGTATAATCTCATTTGCAGCAAGGTTGAACAACATAAGATGCTCTAAGATCATGCAATATATGTTTCCACATCCATTTTACAAAAAGAACTAGTTTCTTGTTTATGAAAAAAAATGACTATATCTCGTGCCTACTACAGCGAATCTTTGTTTCTTCATATTTTCTTTATTGCCTGTGCTTTGATGTTACTGTTCCAGCATTGCAGTAACAACTGTACAATGCTTTTAAAATTAATAGCCTACAGTGTTTACCTTGTCATCAAAATCTGAAAGTGCTCGTGGTGTTAATTTGATTACTTGTGGGTTGTTGTAATACTGATTTTTGTTAATAACTGAGTAATTCACAAGTATACATTTGAACTAGCTGCAAATTCCAACTACCAACTACGATGAAAAATTTCCATCATTTCAGATCCATAGACTAGCTCTTATATAGTTAACTACACTTGGGTGTAAATTCTACCTTTACTCTTGTGGATGTTACTATATACTGGCCGGCCAAAGGTAATTGATGTAAATGTCCTCCAGATCCTTAGTCTAGCTCCTTCAGTTAGAGTACATTAGGCACTTCACTCAATCAATTTCACAACATTATGTTTGCGATTAGTGTGCCAATAACATAATCTTAGACGAGGCGTTTAAGATGATGAAATATAGGGAATCTCCCAGTATCGACGCCCACATGGGAAGAACTCTTCTACAATTAAGTGTCTGAATGCTGACAGATACGAGGAAGAGTCCAGTGGCTCCTTTCTTGGCTTTCATTTGACAGTTCATATATTGGCAATATACAAATATCTCCTGTTACTTTTGAACACTTAAAACTGGAACCAGTATCACCGTACTCTCAAGTGGTATTTTGACCTGTTAATATGGATTTACATTGCACTCTGCCTTATTAACTTCACAAATTCAAGCTAGCATATCTAGATGAGTGCAAACTCATGGATTAAGCTGTATTCTTCTAATTCCACCTCTTTTACTCTCTGATATATTTATACAAATCTTTCTCTATATTAGGTCATTTGACGTCAAGGAGCGATGTGTACAGCTTCGGCGTAGTCTTACTTGAGATGCTGACTGGCAGAAGATCTATGGACAAAAACCGGCCAAATGGAGAGCACAACCTAGTGGAATGGGCCAGGCCACATCTTGGAGAAAGGCGGCGGTTTTACAAACTAATAGACCCTCGTCTTGAAGGGCACTTCTCCATAAAAGGTGCACAAAAAACTGCTCAACTTGCGGCCAACTGTCTTAGCCGAGATCCGAAAGCTAGACCTCTTATGAGTGAAGTTGTTGAAGTCCTGAAACCATTACTGAATCTCAAGGACATGGCTAGCTCCTCATACTACTTCCAAAACATGCAACTAGAAAGAACTGGATCCGGTCTCAGCTTGAGTAGTAAAAGTGCTAGCAGATCACAGGTAGGAGGGTCTACTCAAAAGAAGGGCCCACCGAAGAGAAGCCTCACCATGCCGAATGGTACGCATACATCTCCGTATCGCTATCAGCACCATCCATCGCCAAAGCAAAAGCCAATTGACAAAAAGACATGAAAGGATCTCCTCATTATGCTTCAGTTTATGCGCCTTCTTGTTTTTACTGTTACATAAAGTATATAAAACAGATTCATCCCTTTTAGATATAGTGGTCATTTGGAGTCTATGTAAACTGGATAAGTTTGGAGTCCTAAATGCTGAACATACAGAACGCATAGCGCTACTTGAATCTGTTTCTTGGGCTAGTAATGAAGGCTGTGGTGGGACTGGAAGCAAAGAAGTAGCTTGGCAGGCTTATTGTAACATTATCGAGGATGTGAAATTTCTTTTGAATTCTTTTGGTAGATGGAAGTGGAACTATATAAACAGCAAGCGTAAATCTGTAGCAGATATTTTGGCCAACGTTGCTAAAACTGAAGTGAACTCTAGTACATGCTATTGTTTCTTTCATCTAAATTTTTCCAATGCTGCTAATGGGGTACTATTTTGCTTTGGGGTGTACCAAATTGCAAGTAAGACTAATATTGTTTTGGTAAGGGATTGGTACACTCCCAAGCAAAATGGTACCCCATTAGCAGCCATGCACTTTTAGCAGTCTTTGGGCCGAGATCGAGGCACCTAGTACAGGGTAATATGGGCATTTGGGTGTGGCAAAGTCATAAAACAAAGGCAGAACCAATTCCCAAATTTCATACTTATACCCTAAAATTAACTTTCTCTTCACTTGTTCATCACGTCTGCTTCTAGATTTACATGCTCAGAACTCCATTACCATCGATAGTACTTCAGTTTAATTGTATTCTACAGTAGTAATAGAGGTCAGTTGAACTACTTTAATCATCTCTCTCTTTTAATTAGAATTACTTTCTCTGCAACTTTTTTTTTTCTTTTCCTTTTAATTGAATCCTTCATCTGCTACTCATTACTCCTAGCATAGTCTTAGGGTTAGTTTTACTTTCTTAAAATGTATAAGAGATTGGACAAATCAGTATGTATGCATGTCATGAAAATGTGATAAATTTGGGGGTTTTCATGCTCAACAAGTGTTTGCTAATATTCCTCATTGAATAGTTATTGTAGAGTGTAGAATATGGATGATAATGATGTTATTAGACTGTGCTTTTATAGTTGAGTGTGATACTGACGAAGGACTACTTACGGGACTAGTGGAGTTACTCTAGACGATGATGTCTATAATGATTCTGTATAGAATTAGAATTAGAATTGCAATATGCTTGTTGTTTAATCATAGTTATAGGAACTTTGCAGACACTGTTTATTCTCTTGTGTTTGAACTTTGAACTTAAAAAGACAAGTATGGTTGTTTTTTTTCTCAAAATTTCTTGTGTTAGCTTTAGCATTAACATGTATCAAATGAAGAAACATTATCAGATTCCTAGTAAAATTTGGATACAAGACTCGGAGTTATTCCGAGATTTCACCTAGAATTTCCCCGAGATATCGGTGTCAAGGTCCCGGCCGAGACGAGATCGAGATTCGAGATTGACTACTTTGATCACAACTGTACACTTGTTCACGTTTTTATAAGTAGCGGCTAACACTTATTTGGGTTTTAGGATTTTGAAGAGATGAAGGAGGAGAATATGAAGTTACTGTTCCCAGCTGATAATCCACCACTTTCAGTCATCATTGCTGCAAAAATCTCTAACATTGCTGTCTTAGCGGATTCAAGTCTTCCTTCTGGTTCTATTCCATGTTTCATATTCTCTTCTTCTGGGTAAATCTCAACTCTCTGTCTGTTTTTAGTACATCTTTGTCTTGATTATAATATATGCCTTTGAATTTAAACAACGAGTATTTAATTAGGGTTTTCTGTTGTTATCTGTATGAAATTGCTCAAACTGTACAAACATTGCCCTATTGTGGATGACCTAAATTCTTGGTTTCTCGATTGCATGGATCTAGTTTTTATGGAGACAGATGAATTGTGTTTTAGGTTTGAAAAAATTTGTGGGAAATGTATAGCTATTTTAGTCCATCGTTACTTTGGTAATGGTTGATTGGGCTAATTGAATGCTAGGATTGATTCTTAGGAGATACATAATTGACAGAAACACAGAAATTATTATGCCGTGTTCTAATTTCGGCATTTGTTTAAGATGTTAGCTCTTCTTTAGTAATTTTCAGTTCATCCATAGTTAATATAGTGATTTTTCTTCATCTTATATGGTGTTCCAGATTGAAATTGCAAGGAACTAATGTTCTGTTGCGGTATCTTGGTCGTGTATCATCTTTACCTAACTTTTATGGACAAAATCCATTGGAATCTGGCCAGGTAATACTACTTCATCGCGTAGAATTATTCCTCTAATTTCCAGAGTACAGATTGTTGCCATTAATTGATGTTTCTAATTGCTTTTGGTCTCTTGTGTTTCAGATTGACGAGTGGTTAGAGTATAGCCGTGTCTTATCAGTAGGTTCTGAATTTGAGAATGCATGCAAGCATGTAGATAGTCATCTGTCTATGCGGACTTTCTTGGTTGATCATAATTTGTCAGTTGCAGATATTGCAATTTGGTCAGGCCTTGCAGGTGAATAATTCATACCTAGGTTTACATATTTGGTTACAGCTTATCTTTTCTTTTTTCTTCTGTTTTTTGAAGTGATATGATATGTTTATCTTTATAGTCTATTTTGTTGTCTATTACAGGCGGTGGACAAAGATGGGAGAGTTTAAGGAAGTCGTCAAAGAAGTACACGAATTTAATTCGTTGGTTCAATTCGATAGCAGTAGAGTACAAGGAGTTGCTTGATGAGGTCTTATCAGCATATGTTGGGAAACGAGGGGTAGGGAAACCAGCTGTGATCAAGGCAAAGGGAAAAGAACAGAATGTTAAGGCGACAAATGCAGAGACTAATGATGAGGGGAAATCTGTTAATCGGGCTACTTTTGAAGTGGACCTTCCTGATGCTAAAGTTGGAGAAGTATGCTTACGATTTGCTCCAGAGCCCAGCGGATATCTTCATATTGGGCACGCGAAAGCAGCACTCCTCAACCTATACTTTGCACAGAGATATAATGGTCGAATAATTATCCGTTTTGATGACACAAATCCTTCAAAAGAGAGCAATGAGTTTGTGGAAAGTCTACTGATTGACATCAAGACCCTAGGTATCAAAGGTGATGCTGTTACATACACATCTGACTACTTCCCTCAGTTGATGGACATGGCTGAGAAGTTGATACGTGAAGGGAAGGCATATGTTGATGATACCCCACGAGAGCAGATGAAGCAAGAAAGGATGGATGGAATTGAATCACAATCTAGGAGTAGTACCCCAGAGAAAAATATGGAATTATGGAAGGAAATGATCGCAGGGTCAGAGAGGGGACTGCAATGCTGTCTTCGGGGTAAGTTAGATATGCAGGACCCAAATAAGTCACTTCGAGATCCTGTTTATTATCGTTGCAATCCAGTTCCTCACCATCGTATTGGTAACAAGTATAAGATATACCCAACATATGATTTTGCATGTCCATTTGTCGATGCGACTGAAGGTATTACACATGCACTTCGTTCTAGTGAGTATCATGACCGCAATGCACAGTATTACAGAATTCTTGGGGACATGGGACTACGGGGTGTTCAAATTTATGAGTTCAGCAGGTTGAATATGGTGTATACGCTTCTTAGCAAGCGTAAACTTCTTTGGTTTGTTGTAAATGGTAAGGTTGACGGATGGGATGATCCTCGTTTCCCTACTGTGCAAGGAATTGTGCGTCGAGGCTTGAAAATTGAGGCATTAATTCAATTCATTCTTGAACAGGTAAAAGCATTTATTACTAAGATTTCTCATTTCTGAACATGTGTTTGGTGGAGTCTGTTTTCCATGAATTATATTGAAATTGCCATATATGGGGGATAGAGACTGAATATTAATACATATCACATTATTTTCCAGAGGTTAAGATTTGCTTCATCTTTTAAATTCTTGGTGTAGGGAGCATCGAAAAATCTCAATCTCATGGAGTGGGACAAACTGTGGACGATTAACAAGAAAATAATTGATCCTGTTTGTGCACGACACACTGCTGTCCTTGAAGAACGCTGTGTGATGCTTACCCTGATTGATGGACCTGAAAAACCATTTGTCCGTATATTACCCCGGCATAAAAAGTTTGAAGGTGCTGGTTCCAAAGCCACAACGTACGCGAAGAGAATTTGGTTGGACAATGCTGATGCTTCCCTTATCACACTAGGTGAGGAAATCACACTGATGGATTGGGGAAATGCAATTATAAAAGAAATAGAGAAGGACCAAGACGGGATTGTCACACACATGACTGGAGTTCTTCACCTTGAAGGATCTGTCAAGACCACCAAACTGAAGCTTACGTGGCTAGCTGAAATGGACGAGCTCGTGAATCTGTCGTTGGTCGAGTTGGACTATCTCATCACAAAGAAGAAGGTATTATGTTGTTTATTTGGTTTCTTTTTAAATGTTGGTTGAAATTACTATATGATGCTGATTGATATACTGTTTATTATGGTTATGGTTATTGCAGCTGGAAGAAGATGAAGATTTTATCGATGTGCTAAATCGTTGCACAAAGAAGGAGATTCCGGCGATTGGGGATTCTAACATTCGTAATCTGAAGCGAGGAGAGATAATCCAACTGGAGAGGAAGGGATATTTCCGGTGTGATGTTCCTTTTATTAGACCCTCCAAGCCCGTAGTTCTGATTGCAATTCCAGATGGTAGACAACACAAGTAAACCTTGTGAGGAAGAAATGTGGTCATGGATTGATAAGATTTGTCAACCAGCCACTGTTTTATCAGCTTTACTTTCTACCTTTATTCATTTTCAGTTAAACTAGTGATTTACTATGAGTGAGCAGAATATTGATCAACCAATCACGAAAATTGGTGAAGTGTTCATACATAAGTAGAATCAAAGGGGGAGAGCTTCCCAAACCTGATCCAGTAAGAGACAATGCATGAAGATGTGAGTTAGAGACAATTGGTGCTCCTATTGCAGACTCATCAAGAGAAATTGTATAGCTATGAATGGGCATCAGCGCAAGAAAACTGCTGAGCCCAACTCCAATTTTTTGTGCATTGCGAGGAATTAGAAAGATTTGGCACTATTTTCTTCTAATTTCAGTCTTTAATTGGGTGTCTCAAGATCAGTCTTTAATTGGGTGTCTCAAGAAAATGTAAAAGCACTCTATGGGAATGGAGCAGAACGAAAGGGAAACCACCAATAAAGCTTCCTATAGTGGAGAGAGTATGGCTTAAACGTAGTAGAAGCCTGTATCAAGGCTGATAGCTACAAGCATTTGAATCTTCTCGTTAACGAGGTCAACTGCTTGCTCGGTCCATGGAATCGAAGATTTCTTAAGACATTCCTCCAAAACATGGTCATATACTGCAGACTGCAATAGCTACGCACTAGCTAAAATAACTCTTTCGTACGTTTTGCCAGGCAGCCGCATTCTTGTGGTACTAGCTGGTGAAATCTGTCTCGCTTATGCAATGATTTAGAATCTTCTTTCCACATACGACGCGTTTGTTTCAATGAGAAAAGAAAAGTCTTCGGTCTTGTTTCATGGTTCATGGTTGTGAATGATGTGAACCCACCAGTTTCTTGTAGGACTCTCTCTAGTCTCGCAACTCTGAATATTCCAAACTTGTAATTCATTCCATCTCCATCACTCCATGTAAGAAATGACGAAGAAAAACAATGAGTTTGGAAGAATCCAAATAGTAGGCCTCATTATCATCAAACCTTGGGAAGGTTGTGAATAAAACCCTTTTCCCCGTCGCTTCCTTCTACGGAAAAAGATGAAAGCTTTATTGAAATGTGAAGCCAAGTGAGAAGGGGACCAGGCCACTAGCCAAATTGAGTTGCTGCTAGTGGCAGCTCGTAGTCTTATTGGATTCAGTGATTATAGTAACACTGACTCGCCAATTAAAAACAAAACATATTTCTAAGCAGACTTTTTCATCTTCGGATGTGTGTTTTGGATTTATTTTTATTTATTTTTTTGTTGAGGAAAATGTTAAAATTTGAACTCAAAAAGATAAAAGTATCACTTTACACGCCAAAATGCTATCAAGATTCTAACTATAATTTGTAATTACATTTCAATAAGTCACGAAATCCAGAAAAGGTATTGTTCTAAAGACATTTCTCACGAATATTTTATTTAGTTATAAAATCTCGAAAAAGTGTTGTCTTAGACCAATTTGGCCCTCCTCACAAATATATTACGCTCTTCACCATCATTTATTAAAACCGGTTCAAATCTGGGATGGGAGACTCATGTGCCATTTATCCTGTATTCATCTCTCCCCCAGCAGACTGCAAAGATGAGTAGGAGACTAGAAGCCATATCTTTCTGTATATATTCCATCCTCTTCTAAACTTTCATGCTTACGGCTACGCTTTCAATGATGCACGTTGGACTCATTTAGCATGAAAAACCGTAGATGAAACGTTTCTGACCCTTTGAAGCAAACACGCAGTGCGGCTAACAATCTCTGTTTCTGCATTACGTTATATCTTCAAAAAAACATTGGGTTGCCGTTTTCACGCGTCAAGAAAATGCGAATTAAAAAAAAATATATTACTCCTATTCGTAGTAAGTATTAAAACTTCAAATATCTTAAACTAGATTCCATATAAGAGCATGTTCACAATGGAAGAAAAATTACGAAGTACTAAAATAATACTCTTATTACTTAACGGGTCAAAATGGAAGTAAACAAATAATTTTTGGTCTTAATTGCATAGTTTATATTCCCCTGACCTTCGGATAAGTCTGAGTGAGGAGCAATAGATTATTCTTTCATTATCAACTATAAGAAAAAACGCATGTGCTGTAGTGATCCGTTTACCGTTTTTCACACGGATGGATGTGGCTTCGGTAAAATCGAACATCTGCTTATTCACTTCTCAAGAAACAAAAAAGCAATATATCGCCAAGAACTGGAAAAGTTACTAATGCGTCTCGTATTTTCATGCATCCATAATGGGTAAATGAGGTCGAATAAAACGATGGCTAAAACAATTACAAACTGGAACAAAAATTGAATTGTATTGGACGTCTGCACATAACCTGTCACAGCAGTGGCAAACTACCAAACAAGTTGGCCATGTTTTACTGTCAGAGCAGTGGCAAACTGCAACAACGTACTACCAAGCAAGTTGGCGTGTACCTACAGCGCAGGTCTTGTGTACAATCCGAGTCTTATGTAAACTCCGAGTCTTGTGTACACCGTTATGGCAGCTCTAACTTTCCTGTATTATCTCCATTAGTTGTTTTAGATCCTAGAAATTTGCTGTGATATATTCACTATATTTGTAAACATATATATACTCAATAAAAGATGATAGTCGACACATTGGTCAAAACTATTCCATATACAAACTTTCCATATACAAGTTTTGTATTTTAAGATGGTATCCTTGTAGATCCTAGGAACCTTAATATCAAATCTTCCGCTTCATCTCTGTCCTTATTTTCTCTTCATTCACAATGACTGCATCCGATCATTCGTCCCCAAACGCTCCAGCTCACAACTCTTCCGGAAATCCCACACAAACCAATGAAATCCACATCAATCCTTCAGGAAATCCTAGAACCCTAGACCTTACATAATTCATCCTAGTGATAACCCTGCAACAGTGTTGTCTTCTCCTCTTTTGCAAGGGGATAATTATGGTTCTTGGGTGAGAGGAATCACAAAATCCCTGAATGCTAAGGGTAAGCTTGGTTTTGTTGATGGTTCTCTCCCTCCCCCAACAGATGCGTTGCAGTTTCAATGTTGGAAGAGATGTGACGACCTTGTAGGCAGTTGGCTTCTAAACTCCTGCCAACCAGACATCAAGGCTAGCTGTTTATATGCCCCCAATTCTCATGCTATCTGGAAGGATTTACAGGTGAGGTTTTGTGTTTCCAATGCTCCGATTCTTTTCCGTTTAAAGTCCTCTATTGCTTCCATCAAACAGGAATCCATGCTTGTTTCTCTCTACTATACAAAAATCAAGACACTGTGGGATCAATATGATTCGCTGGTTGCTTCTACTGAAGCTTGTATTTGTGGTGCTGGAAAGCACATGATTGAGAGACTTGAAAGGGAGTGTGCCATGGAGTTTCTGCAGGTTCTGCACGACAGGTTTTCTAACCTTCGCAGCCAAATCCTAACCATGGACCCTTTCCCCACTGCACTCCGTATTTTCAACCTTGTTCAGCAAGAGGAAGAACAACAAAACATCACTGCAGCTCCTCTTCCAACAGTTGATGTTGGTGCTCTCAGTTCCAATCGTCACTTCTCCTCCAGTTCTCGACCTCCAGCGAACCAGAATAAACGTCAGCGTCCATTCTGTGACTATTGTAACAGACTTGGTCATGTCAGAGACAAGTGTTATCGACTTCATGGTTTTCCTGCCAGCACCAGTAGCTCGCCATCTCCGGCTAACAGCAATATGCATCTCACTGCAGCAACTGCAGTTACACCAGCTGATGCGTCTGCCATTCCGCATGCTCTTCCGACGCTGTCTGCTGACCAATATGCACGTCTTTTGGCCTTAATCAACCCTGCGCCAGAATCTGCACAGCTTGAACCTCGTGCCAATTTCGCAGGTATCACTTTATCAACCTCTTTTTCCGATCCTTGGTTTGTGGACAGTGGTGCAACACACCACATCTGTAACTCATTGCATTATTTTCATTCCTATATGCCTGTTAAATCACTGATTCAAATGCAACTACCGGATGGATCATTCTCCGTTGTTAAGCATATTGGCGAAGTTGTTTTCTCGCCTACCCTTAAACTGTCAAATGTGCATCATATCCCTAATTTCAAATTCAATCTTATTTATGTGAGTCAGTTAACTCGCCAAACTAATTGTGTCGCTTATTTCTTCGACAATGTCTGCTTCTTTCAGGACCGTGTCACGAAAACAATGATTGGTCAGGCTGATTTTATCTCTGGTCTCTATCATCTCCAAGTTCATCCTCAGCAATATTCCAATACAATCTTATGTAATAAAGCGTCTGCCGATGTTTGGCATTGCAGTCTAGGTCATCCTAGCCCAGACCGTCTCAAATTTCTTTGTCGTAATTTTGATTATATTAAATCTAATTCTACTCACTTCTGTGATGTATGTCCATTGGCAAAACAAAGTCGTTTATCTTTTAATAAAGTTTCATTGTCTTCAAAACGCTGTTTTGAACTTATTCATTGCGATATATGGGGTCCTTTTATGACACCTTCACTCACAGGTGCTAAATATTTTCTCACCATAGTCGATGATTTTTCACGCTGTACGTGGATTTATCTCATGCACACCAAAAGTGAAACGTTTAAATTTATTAAGTATTTTTTTAATTTTGTTATTACTCAATATTCTAACAAAATTAATCAAATCTCCACTGGTATTCAAATTCCATTTCTTTCATCCTTGCAAAAACTGCAATCTGATAATGGCTCGGAGGTTTTATCCCGAGAAATACAAACATGGTTTCGAGACCATGGTATTCATCATCAACGGAGTTGTGTTTCCACACCTCAACAGAATGGTGTTGTGGAACGTAAACACCGTCATCTCCTTAGCGTAGCCCGTGCTCTACGTTTTCAATCCCATTTACCAATCACTTATTGGGGTGAATGTTTACTTACAGCATGCTATCTTATTAATAAAATTCCTACTCCTGTTTTGCAGCATAAAACTCCACATGAGGTTCTCCTTGGTACTGTCCCTAATTATCGACATCTACGTGTTTTTGGTTGTTTATGTTATGCTCGGAACACAAAAATCACTTCTAAATTTGATCCTCGAGCTAAGCCTGGTATATTTCTGGGATATCCTTATAATCACAAAGGTTACATTATTTTGGATCTTCTAACAAAGACAACATTTGTATCCAGAGATGTTATTTTTCATGAGCATCTATTTCCTTTCAAAGATGCTAAGTTAACATCTGACAATGTTATTGTCCCCTCTATAGATTCTGATTTTTTCTATGAGGAATCCAGGTCTGATGTTCCACCAGACCCTGTGATAGATATATCATCTCCTAGCTTCTCACCTCCTTTGCAGGATGCTAACTCTGGTTCATTCACAGAAGCTCCAAGTGACGCTACCTCTCATGTGACTGACTCTATACCCAGTTCTACGGGCGTAATTCCTGATGCCATAGTTTCTTCTCACCCTATTCCTGCTACTGACAATATTTTATGCAGATCTACCAGGGAACATCACCGCCCTTCTCACTTGAAAGATTACATTTGCTCTGTTAACAAAGGTACATCCCACTCTCTATATCCTCTTACAAATTATATTTCTTTTGATAAATTCACTCCGCAACATTGTGCTTTTCTCTCTTCTGTTATTACCAATGATGAACCACGATCATTTACGGAGGCCATTAAAACTCCAGAGTGGCGTGATGCCATACTTCGAGAGCATACTGCTCTAAAAGATAATGATACCTTTACTATAACTACTCTTCCCCCTGGAAAATCTGCCATTGGCTGTAAATGGGTATTCAAAATTAAATATAAACCGAATGGTGACATTGAGCGTCGTAAGGCATGCCTGGTTGCAAAAGGATACACACAACAGGAAGGTATTGACTACCATGACACTTTTGCTCCTGTTGCTAAATTGGTCATTGTTCGTGTTTTATTGTCTATTGCTGCCATTTTCAATTGGCCTCTACACCAACTAGATGTCAATAATGCTTTTCTACAAGGCGATCTTCATGAAGAAATTTATATGAAACTACCTCCTGGTTTTCAGAAAAAGGGAGATACTCATGTTTATAAACTCAATAAATCTCTATATGGTCTTAAGCAAGCATCTCATCAATGGTTTGCTAAATTTTCTACTGCATTACTTGAGGAAGGTTTTATACAATCACGTGCTGATTATTCGCTTTTTCTTTTTCACAAAGGCGCAGTTTCTATTTATGTTTTGGTTTATGTCGACGATATCATTATTACAGGTAATAATACCTTTGCCATCCAAGATCTTAAACATAAACTGGAAGCAAAATTCTCGCTCAAAAACCTTGGACGTCTGCAATACTTTCTAGGCATTGAAGTTTCTCGTTCTCCAAAAGGTATTTTTCTTGGACAACGTAAGTATATTCTAGACATTGTTCAGGATTCTGGTCTCTTGGGAGCTAAACCTGTTGCTTCTCCTATGGAACAACATCTTAAATTATTACCAGACTCAGGAAATCCTCTACCTGATCCGAGCATTTATCGGCGCTTAATTGGTCGACTACTCTACCTTCAGGTAACTCGTCCTGATATCACTTATTCTGTGAATTATTTAAGTCAATTTCTGCAACAGCCTTGTTTTGGTCACTTGGATGCTGCTTATCGTGTGGTCCGTTATCTCAAAGGTACTGTTAGTCATGGCATATTTCTCTCTGCCACCAGCTCTTTGTCACTCGCTGGTTACACTGATTCGGATTGGGCAGGTTGTCCAATTGCTCGTCGTTCCACGGCAGGATATTTCACCATGCTGGGCGATAGTCCTCTCTCTTGGAAATCCAAGAAGCAATCCACTATTTCTCTCTCTTCTGCTGAGGCAGAATATCGCGCTTTAGCCAGGGTAACTTCTGAGTTACAATGGTTACATTATTTATTCACTGATCTTCGTGTTACCATTCCGAAGCCAATTCCAGTCTATTGTGACAACCAGGCTGCTATCCACATTTCTGAAAATCCGGTGTTTCACGAACGCACTAAACATATCGAAATCGATTGTTATTTTGTTCGTGAAAAATTGATGTCTGGTCTTATAAAACCAACCTTTATTCCATCTGTAGCTCAATTGGCTGATCTCTTCACTAAACCGCTTGGTGTGGATCAATTCAAACGTCTTGTCAGCAAGTTGGGCGTTCGGCCTCATAATCCTCCCGCTCCAACTTGAGGGGGGGTATTGGACGTCTGCACATAACCTGCCACAGCAGTGGCAAACTACCAAACAAGTTGGCCATGTTTTACTTCCAGAGCAGTGGCAAACTGCAACAACGTACTACCAAGCAAGTTGGCGTGTACCCACATCGCAGGTCTTGTGTACAATCCGAGTCTTATGTAAACTCCGAGTCTTGTGTACACCGTTATGGCAGCTCTAACTTTCCTGTATTATCTCCATTAGTTGTTTTAGATCCTAGGAATTTGCTGTGATATATTCACTATATTTGTAAACATATATATACTCAATAAAAGATGATAGTCGACACATTGGTCAAAACTATTCCATATACAAACTTTTCATATACAAGTTTTGTATTTTAAGAAATTGCATTATAAAATGGAAATTGCTTGTGAACTTACCCGCCACTTCCCCGGGATTCTCTCCGAACCTGCCCGATTCTACCCCGGTGTAATAAATGTGGGTGGACAGAAAGCACGAGAATGAACGTCAGAGTACAGCTTATCGTACGTGGCCGTGGACTGGACCATATAGTTCATCGCCGCCTTAATATGATTGATCATTCCCAAAATCCGTTGCCACCAAACGAGCCCTAACTAAAGTCAAGACACTAATAACTGTCTGTTGGCGTAAAACGACCAAACTATCCTTACACGATCCTATCATAGTTGTATAAAAACATTTTCACATGAACAAATTCTGAGTTATCCTTCGCCTCAAGAAGCATTTTCATTACCGGTTCAAGTAATAGTATTAGCAGAATCTGGTATAAACCCTAATTTTTGCTCGTCGAATTTCTCGGTCGATTCTTTACAATATTTACTTCAGTACTTTTTGATAAATCTGATGAGGAATTGGATTTCTGTATTGGAGAATTATAGATTTAGTTAATGTTCTGTGATCTTTTGTATCGGTTTTGATGTTTATCTGGTCATTGAAGACTCAGATCTGTTTAATTTTAGTAATTAGTTGTTTTTGAGTTTCATTTGGATTGGGAAGTTGGAATGATACGATTTTTAGGTTTTTAATCATGGATTTTTGTTGTAGGATTGGAAAAAATGGGACAAGCACTATGCTGTGTTCAAGTGGATCAGTCAACTGTAGCTATTAAAGAAACATTTGGGAAATTTGATGAGATTTTGCAACCTGGATGTCATTTCTTGCCATGGTGTCTTGGAAGTCAGATTTCTGGTTATCTTTCATTGCGTGTTCAGCAACTTGATGTTCGTTGTGAAACTAAAACTAAGGTACTCTTCAACATCTCTTATTTATCTATTAGATTGTGTCAAATCGTATTCAATTCTAGTGTTTGTAACATATATTTGTATACTAGTTCAATTCTTTAAATGATTGCAGTTATCTTAGATTGACACATATTTGTATTTTCTATGTTCAGGACAATGTTTTTGTGACTGTTGTTGCATCCATTCAGTACCGTGCCTTGGCTGATAGTGCATCTGATGCTTTCTATAAGCTCAGCAACACCAGGGAACAGATCCAAGCGTATGTTTTTGATGGTAAGCACTTGTCCTAAAACGTACAGGTGATCCATAGAGCCTCTTGTTGTAAAATTATTGATTGATTGTTTTATGTGTTAGACTACCAGGAAGAGGAAGTATCACGAGACTGATATGTTCTGAAATCCGTTTTGTTGGGAGATGTAAACGTGTTTAAGATACAAATAGTGTAAACTGCCAACTTCTTATTAGCCATTCAAAGATCTTCTGAGAAATTTGGTTCTTGTATTCGTCAATTCACGTATAACGAGTTTCTAGTTGGCCAGGGGTTGAACTCCCAAGTTATAGGTTAGGAGTTGAATTCCCGCTGCTGAATGCTCGAAAAAAATTTGTCTAGGAAGTTCCTGTAACTCTGAAACTGTTCACCTGTTGCCATCATTTCCTAAGGTCCAGTTGCAGAAGATAAACTTGTGTTATTATTTAAGTGTGAACTTCTTGTGCTTGTTAGTCTTCGTTTTTAGATTTATCTTTAGTTGATATCGGAAAGTAGAATCTAATGTTGTTGTACATGTTTATAGACATTACAACATTTGGTCTTTGACAAGCGGACTTATTTCTGTTCAGTTATCCGGGCAAGCGTGCCGAAGTTGGAATTGGATGCAACCTTTGAGCAGAAAAATGACATTGCACGAGCTGTGGAAGAAGAGCTTGCAAAGGTATAGTTATGAATTATTGAGTTGTATTTCTTTGTCAGCGATCAAGAAATGTGTACTGTGCTTAAACTGTGTTATGTTCATTGGGGTATTACAGGCCATGTCAAATTATGGTTATGAGATAGTTCAGACTCTTATTGTGGATATTGAGCCAGATGTGCATGTGAAGAGGGCAATGAACGAGATAAATGCAGGTAAGACTTGATTTTGATTTTACGTTCCCTGTTACATTTTCTTTGTCAAATATTGGAGCATGAATGAATAACACTGGTTTTTCTCTTACATGCGCGGATAAGTGATTATAGTGATACCTATCCTTCTTATAACATATCCACTTAGGTGCGGATTAGTGATGATGGTGATAGATATCCACTGATAGTCCATTAGAATTTGATTCATTTTATTTGAAATTAAAAGATGAAAGCCCCTAATATATATTTGTTTTGGAAATTTAGGAAAGGATTTCTAGTTGATTCTGAAAATAGGCAAAAATCTTCAAACATAGAATTGTTTCTGATGTTTTAGCCTTTTAGGTGCACTGCTGTTACTTGTCTCAGTTTTTGAGATTCGAGTGCAAACTTTAAATTTTGCACTAAATATATAGGTTTATGTAAATTGTTATCAGATGAAAAATGATACTTGTTCATATTATATCTAAGGAACTTCATGATCATCTTATTAGTCACACTCTATCCTGATCAGGCTTATGAAAATGATACTTGTTCATATTTGCTAGTAACATCAGTCGGATACTTTGATGCATAACAACCTTTGTCACACTCTATCCTGATCATCTTCGTGAATTCTTCATTATAACATATTTCTAATGTTACTGCAGCTGCTAGAATGAGGTTGGCAGCAAATGAAAAGGCTGAAGCAGAGAAGATTTTACAGATCAAGCGAGCCGAAGGAGAGGCAGAATCGAAGTACTTATCTGGTTTAGGTATAGCTCGACAACGCCAGGCCATTGTGGATGGATTGAGAGACAGTGTACTTGCTTTCTCTGCGAATGTCTCTGGTACGACTCCCAAGGATGTAATGGACATGGTTCTGGTTACACAGTATTTTGACACAATGAAGGAGATTGGGGCATCATCAAAATCCTCAGCTGTTTTCATTCCACATGGACCTGGCGCCGTGAGGGATGTTGCCTCTCAGATCAGGGATGGACTCTTGCAAGGTAGCTCCAGCCTGATCTAGTGCGAATGTTCAATGTTGCACAGTATCTATAAAAAAAAAAACCTTGTTTGTCAGGTTTTGTTATTACTATGATGTGAATAATTAGTTTTCAAGGATGCACTAGTATTTGGTTCAGTTTGCTTTATTTTGTTGTCGTATTTTGATAAAAATCCGCGTGGGATTGTAAGTAATACGTAGATGGGGAGAAAAGGTCACTGTTAAAGCTTGTCGATATTTTCTGCTATTCCATACTTCTCTTGGTTATAACTCATTTTGATATTATCGGTGACCAATGACACTTGAATCAGGAAAGGAGTTTTGCCAGCCAAATTTATAACTCATTTTTAGAAATGAAGGTTTCAGTTTTTAGGGTAACTACTGTATGGTCGCTGTAGGTAGTTGTATAGGTCATAGCTAAGTTAGCCTCAGAGGTGTTTTGGACTATCCTTGGGCAGCCTTACAAAAGCTGCTGGTGGCAGGTTCCTTCAAATCCTGGACATGGCTTAGAATCGAACAAACTCGAGTTTGGTCTTGTTGGTCTTGTTATTTGTTTCTGTCCATGGTCCAAAACTTGGCTATTGTGCTAAACTACATAGATGATTATCAGTTCAGGATGATAAATAATGGTCCAAAACTTCAAATGATAAACGCGTAAGTTGAACAAAGGAAATTGTTCATTGCTAGCCTTTGTGCGCGGTTTTATATTAGGAGGCCCAATATATCCATCATGACAGGGACCGAGGAGGTAGTACGAGGGAAGGCTAGTCTATTCAATTAATGTAGTAGTACGTCGTTAGAGCTTAGCTTGTTAGGTTTCCAACTAATTTCATGTAATAATCGTTATCCAATAATCAAAAAGAAAATTATAATATAAAATACTTATTTAACAAGAACTTAATTTCGTAATATTATTCCAAAACAACTTTTTAAAAGTAAAAATGTTAACTTTTCTGTGAAGCAAAATATTTTTTTTTGGCATTTGGAATTCACTTCAACTTTTTCAGAAGTATTTCTGTTTCTAGTATCTAAACATCTTTTGGGTAACGCCTTTGCTATTTTGTCGGTCGACAAAGCTGTTTGTTCAAAATATGAAAGGTGGAATGGAACCATGACTGTCAGTCTAAGCAGCACGGACGCGCTTAAAATGGTCACGTGCTCGCGTCGGATTCACGTCCGACACCATTTTAGCTTCCCACTTGAATGGGTTGAGCTCGGGCTCAAAGGTTAACAGAAATTTTAGTGGTGTGTCATGAACCTGCCATGACTTATCAAGCTACAACTGAGCTAGGACACTGCCTTACTCTCTTTGAATATCTGTAGGTCTTATCTGAGTTGGTGAGGGGTAAAATTGGTTATTCAATGTATCTATTTATTGTAGGGTTCTCTTTCTCTGAGTAAGGCTAGATCAGTTCTTAGCCGTTAATTGTTTTATGAGCTACTACCATTTAGTCTTCTTCTCGTTTTGAGAAAAAGGCATAAAACAGTTCTGTTAATGAATGAAAATTCATAGGCTCGTCTTCTTGTAAGAGAGTAGGTTGCTGGAATTTGTTTATCATTTTCTCCTTGTCTTTGATCTTAGATCAGGACATTTGGTATCAGATTCGCTTTCCTGGGTACCTGAACGATGTCGGGAGGAGGTGATAACCCTATTACAGTAAAACAGGTTGCTGCTTTGCAGCAAACTCACTTCGAAATTTTTTCTTCTGAGTTAGATACTCTTCGTACTCAGATAGTTGATGCAGCCGCACCAAAAAATGCTTCTGATTTATTCATTGCTAACCAATTTGCATCAGTTGCAGAGACATTAGATGGTATGTGTAAGTTCATGGGTATGGATTCAGGTGTTGAATCAGGTCCTCCTTTCACTACACCATCGCTTGATCCTAACTGTTCAAACTCAAATCAATTTGGCGCTCTTCTTAATCACTTTTCTGGTCGACATCCAGGTGATTCTTTTCATTCGCCCAAAATTGAATTTCCTAGATTTGATGGTACTAATCCTCGTGCTTGGGTTCGCAAGTGTGAGCGTTATTTTCAATTGAAGAATATAGATGTTTTTAAACGAGTAGATATTGCTTCAATTCACTTTGATGGTAAGGCTGATGATTGGTTTCTTGATTATCAAGAGGGAAAGAATTTCATTGAATGAGATATTTTTGTTACTGATGTATGTTGTACATTTGAGGATATAGACCTTGATAATTATGTTAGTAGCTTCAATAAATTCTCACAAACCACTACAGTAGAGGAGTATTATGAACAATATGAACACTTGAAGGCATTTATGAAGGCTAGGAACAAAAATCTTACAAAAGAGTACTTTACTTTGAGCTTTATTAGTGGCCTGAAAGATGAAATTAGAACCTTTGTGCAGATGTTCAAACCAACTTCAGATACTGAAGCTTTCTTCCTTGCTAGGATGCAACAAGCCACAGTTGATGTTCATACTAAACGTCCTAAACCATATCCTAGGCCTTTTATCACTACTACATCTCAGTTTTCACCATCTACTCCTAGTTTGAAACCATCCATACCTGCTATCACCTCCACTCCCTAGCCATACTTCTCTAACAACAAACCATTTGTTACCCATCCTCCCACTCCTACTAAAACAACACCTCTTATCCCACCTATCCGAAAACTTAACCATGCTCAAATGAAGAATATAAGAGATCAAGTGATGTGCTACAATTGTGACGAATACTACAAGCCAGGCCACATTTGTAAGAGCCAGCAATTGTTTATGTTAGTGGCTACAAATGAGGATGACACTACCATTCCTATGGAGGAAACTGCACCTGAGGAGGTATCGGATTCTACACCCAATTTAGAAATCTCTCTTCATGCTTTAACAAGCTATGTGGTGCAGGATACTATACGTGTTCCAGGTTCGATCAACAACCACAACATATTGGTATTAGTGGATACAAGGAGTACACACAGTTTCTTGGATGCAAAGATAACTGAACAATTGAATCTTCATATTGAACCTACGGGACCAATGCTAGTGACTGTCTCCAATGGAGACACAAACACCAGCAAGGGTTTCTACCCTCAACTCATGTGGTCTATGCAGGGACATCAATTTTGTTGGGACTTGCGAGTTTTACCTCTTGGTGGTTGTGACATGGTCTTGGGGGTAGACTGGCTGAAACAACTGGGAGATGTAGTTTTCAACCTCACTCAACGGAAAATAGCCTTTATGCATCAGGCCATTCAAATTACACTCCTAGGTAACTCCTCTTCTAATTCCTCCATTAGTATGATTAGTGGTAACACTTTCAGAAACTTTATTAAATAACACACTCCGACCCTCATTGGCCAATTCTTTTCCATCTCTGCTACACCCACCACTCTCATTCCCTCTAGTGTCTGCCTTATTGGATGATTATGCTGATGTCTTTGCTAAGCCCAAATCATTACCCCTACCCAGAGCCTTTGATCATAAAATACCCTTGAAACCACATTCCGAGCCCACTTCTCAAAGACCTTACCGTTTCCCATATGTACAAAAAGATGTTGTCGAGAACCTTGTGCAGGAAATGCTTTCTGCTGGCCTGATCCAAGACTGCCACAACCCATTTCCAGCACCGATATTACTGGTAAAGAAGAAAGACGACTCTTGGCTTTATGTTGACTATCGCAAGCTCAATGATATTACAATCAAAGATAAGTTCCACATCCCTGTAATTGATGAGTTACTTGACGAGTTTCATGGTTCTATATTCTTTTCTAAGATTGACTTACGATCGGGCTATTTTCATATTAGGGTGTATGGCCCTGACATTCCTAAGACTGCCTTTGGAACACACCAGGGGGATTACGAATTTAGAGTTATGCCTTTCGGGCTTACTAATGCCCCAACTACGTTCCAGGCCCTCATGAATGATATTTTTCGGCCTTACTTACGAAAATTCATCTTAGATTTTTTTGATGACATACTCATATATAGTAAGACACTTGAAGAGAACCTCTTACACTTATCTGTGACACTGTCTCTACTTCGACAACATTCTCTCTATGCCAAGATATCGAAGTGTTGTTTTGCTCAAACATAGCTTGACTACTTGGGCCATCTGATCACTCCGGAAGGTGTTGTTGCTTACCCTGACAAAATTGCAGCCATGAAAAGTTGGCCACAACCCACCAATTTACAGCAGTTACGAGGTTTTCTTGGCCTCACCGGCTACTATAGACGATTTGTCAAGGGGTACGACACAATTAGTAAGCCCCTTACTGACATGTTGCGCAAAGATTCATTTGTATGGTCTGCAGATGTTGTTCAAGATTTTTCTCTGCTAAAAAATGCCACGATTACTGCAAAAATTTTGGCCCTGCCTGATTTTACAAAACCTTTTGTCTTAGAGACTGATGCGTGTTCAAGTGGCGTAGGTGTTGTGCTTATGCAGGAGGGCAAGCCGATCTCATTTTATAGCAAGTCCTTGGGCCCAAAAGCTTTGGCTTTGTCTACATATGAGAAGGAGCTTTTAGCCATTGTGATGGATGTTCAGAAATGGACGCAGTCTCTCATGGGATACTCCTTCATTATGAACACCGACCATCAACAACGTATCACCACTGTTATGCAGCAGAAGTGGTTATCGAAGTTGTTAGGCATGGATTATGTCATTAGGTAAAGAAGGGATTGGATAACAAGGTCGCTGACGCCTTTCCAAGGATTCTATATACTACTTCAGAGATGCAGGCCATGTCCTTAACACAACCTCAATGGGATCAAGACATTTTGGACAGTTACAAGGAAGATGTCGTTGTGCAACAACTTCTCTTGGAACTGATCATTCATCCGGACCACACACATTACTCTCTACTGAATGATATAATCAAGTATAAGTCTAGACTCTATATCGGTTATAACAATGGAGTACGAGCCTCTATTATGCATTCTGTTCACTCCTCAGTTGTCTGAGGACATTCAAGTATCTCTGACACATACAACAGAGCTAAAACTCATCTTTTTTGGCCCAACATGAAGAGAAACTTAATTCAATTTTTCGCCTCATGCGATACATGTCAGCGCAATAAGGGAGAACATGTGCATCCAGCTGGTTTACTCCAACCTCTCCCAATTCCTGAAGCTGAAACATGGAAACATGTTTGTATGGACTTCATCGAAGGCCTTCCTCTATCCAACAGGAAAAGTGTTATCATGGTGGTGGTGGGTCGCCTAACGAAGTACAACCATTTTATTCCATTAGCACATCCCTTTACGGCACTAACTGTTGCCAAAGAATTTCTGCATCACGTCTTCAAGCTACATGGTCTTCCCACCTCTATTGTATCTGGCAGGGATAAATTTTTTGTGAATCTGTTTTGGAAGGAGTTATTCAAGGCATTAGGTACTCATCTATATCTTAGTACCTCCTAACACCAACAAACGGACGGACAGACTGAGAGAACCAATACATGCTTAATATTTACGCTACATGACAAGCAACTATCCTACACAATGGACCAACTGGATAGCTCTTGCCGAATGGTGGTCTAATTCTAATTATCACCCAAGCTTGATGATGACACCTTTTAAAGCGTTATATGGCTACCCACCACCACATTTGGCCTTCCCATCGCAGGTAACAACTTCTGTTAAGTCAGTAGAAGATTATTTAAAGGACAAGGACCATATGCTGCAGTTACTTAAAGAAGACTTATCTAGAGCTCAAGACAGAATGAAACTGTTTGCTGATCAGAAACGGACTGACAAAACATTTCAAGTAGGTGATTTAGTGTTCTTGAATCTACATCCATATCGCCAGACCTCAGTTACATTGCGTAAAAACCTGAAACTCTCATCCAGGTACTTTGATCCATTTGAAATCTTGCAGAAAGTTGGACCAGTAGCCTACATGTTGAAATTACCACTTTGTTCGCGCATACACCCTGTCTTCCATGTATCACAACTTAAGCAGAAGATTGGTTCAAAATATTTGACAGCCGATTCCCTTCCACAGGTAGATACCACTGGCATGTTCATTGTTATACCTATTGCCGTGTTGGGTACCAGAATAACCTTGCGAGATAATCAACATGTTTCTCAAGTCCTCATTCAATGGTCTGGACTGTCACCGGAGGATACTTCTTGGCAAGATTGCAGTCACATACGCTCTCAGTTTCCTAAATTTATCCTTGAGGACAAGGATCTTTCAAAGGGAGGAGTATTGTCATGAACCTTCCATGACTTATCAAGCTACAACTGATCCAGGACACTGCCTTACTCTCTTTGAATATCTGTAGGTCTTATCTGAGTTTGTGAGGGGTAAAATTGGTTATTCAATGTAAATATTTACTTTAGGGTTCTCTTTCTCTGAGTAAGGCTAGATCAGTTCTTAGCCATTGATTGTTTTATGAGATATTAAACCATTATAGTCTTCTTCTCGTTTTGGGGAAAAGGCAGAGAACAATTTTGTTAATGAATTAAAATTCATAGGTTCTTCTTCTTGTAAGACAGTAGGTTGCTGGAATTTTTTTATCAGTTTCTCCTTGTCTTTGATCTTAGATCATGACATGGTGTTACAAAGTCTTTTGATATCGTCTGTGAAAGAATTGATCATGTCACAGAGATCAATCTCTCTATCTAGAGACTATTGAAGTTCATCAGTATAATGATCCTTTTTTCTCTTCAAGATTTCTGATTTCAGAGGATTGAAAATCAATAATCTCAGCATCCTTTTTTAAACTTCTGGTAAGGTCCAATTCAGATTCTGACATGGAACCATTTATGTGCTTGAGAGTTGTTCCATCAGAACCTGATAACATAAGCTTATCTCTCCTAGATTTAGAGGAATCAACCAAGGATTTATCCTTTGCGGTAAGTCTCAAACACTTGGCGTAATCAAAATCATTAGGAGACATGTTGGTACGTGAATATAGATTCCTTGAGTGATTCAAACACAGACTTATTAGGTTTTATGCATGTTTGCCAGCTCTAATACCAATTGAAAGTGCGGTGGGTACCAAAATACACCACAAACTTTTTCTTAGGCAGCCTGTATAGAGTAAACTCAAATACAATTCCGAGAGTTACAAATTAATGAATCTCAATCAGGAATTATGTGAAGAGCTTATAACTCTTTCTCTCACGATTAGTATGCGAAAGTACTGGAAGATTCCAAAGATCAGGAACCTGATTGAGCTTATAACTCAATCAGGAACCTGATTATTTTGCGAGAGTACTGGAAGATTCCAAAGATCAATATCCAAAATCGATCAAGTTGTATCCAACAATTGCGATGGACTTATCTACTTGAATTGATTTTACGTATAACCTGTGATATTTGAATTATAAAGATAAACAATATAATGTGGAAAAAGAAATAACACGGACACCATAAATTTTGTTAACGAGGAAACCGCAAGTGCAGAAAAACCCCGGGACCTTGTCCAGATTTGAACACCAAACTGTATTAAGCCGCTACAAACTCTATCCTACTATAAAAACTTCAGACTGAATGTAATTCATCGTCACATTTATTCAGTTACAGTCGCGGTCCTTATGCCTCTTGAATCTCTCAAGACTCTGCGTAATTCATTCCCTTAGATGATGTCCTTTACAACCTAAGAGTTGTTTTAAGTCAATTGAAGACTTTAAACCAATCTGCTCAAAATATGAAAGGTGGAATGGAACCATGATTGTCAGTCTGAGCAGCACGGACGCGCTTAAAATGGTCTCGTGCTCGCGTCGGATTCGCATCTGACACCATTTTAGCTTCCCACTTGAATGGGTTGAGCTCGGGCTCAAAGATTAACACAAATTTTAGTGGTGTTACAAAGTTTTTTGATATCGTCAGTGAAAGAATTGATCAAGTCACAGATATCACGCTCTCTATCTAGAGGTTGTTGAAGTTCATCAGTATACTGAGCCTTTTTTCTCTTCAAGATTTCTGATTCTAGAGGATTGAAAATCAATAATATCATCAGGTTTTTTTAAACTTCTGGTAAGGTCCAATTCAGATTCTGACATGGAACCATTTATGTGCTTGAGAGTTGTTCTATCAGAACCTGATAACATAAGCTTATCTCCCCTAGATTCAAAGGAATCAACAAAGGAGTTATCCTTTGCGGTAAGTCCCAAACACTTGGCGTAATCAAAATCATTATGAGACATGTTGGTATGTGAATACGGATTCATTGAGTGATTCAAACACAGACTTATTAAGTCTTATGCGTGTTTGCTAGCTCTAATACCAATTGAAAATGCGGGGGATACCAAAATACACCACAATCTTTTTCTTAGGCATCCTATATGGAATAAATTCAAATACAATTCCGAGAGTTACAAATTAATGAATCTCAATCAGGAATTATATAAAAAGCTTATATCTCTTTCTCTAACGATCAGTATGTGAACAGAGACAAGTCCGTGAACCTAATTATTTTGCGAGAGTACTCGGAAGATTCATAAGATCAATATCCAAGATCAATCAAGTTGTATCCAACAATTGAGATGGACTTATCTAGTTGAATTGATTTTACGTATAACCTGTGATATTTCAATTATAAATATAAACAATATAATGAGGAAAAAGAAATAACACAGACAGCATAAATTTTGTTAACGAGGAAAGCGCAAGTAAAAAAAATCCCGGGACCTTGTCTTGATTTGAACACCAAACTGTATTAAGCCTCTACAGACTATAGCCTACTATCAAAACTTTGGACTGGAATGTAATCCATTATCACTGTAATTCAGTTACAGTCGTAGTCCTTATGCCTCTTGAATCTCTCAAGACTCTGCGTAATTGATTCCCTTAGATGACGTCATTTACAACGTAAGAGTTGCTTTAAGTCAACTGAAGAATTTAAACCAATCTGCTCAAAATATGAAAGGTGGAATGGAACCATGACTGTCAGTCTGAGCAGCACATACGCGATTAAAATGGTCTCGTGCTCGCGTCGGATTCGCGTCTGACACCATTTTAGCTTCCCACTTGATGGGTTGAGCTCGGGCTCAAAGGTTAACAGTTTTAGTGGTGTTACAAAGTTTTTTGATATCATCTGTGAAAGAATTGATCATCTCACAGATATCACGCTCTCTATCAAGAGGCTGTTGAAGTTCATCAGTATACTGACCCTTTTTTCTCTTCTAGATTTCTGATTCTAGAGGCGTGAAAATCAATAATCTCAGCAGCCTTTTTTAAAATTCTGGTAAGGTCCAATTCAGATTCTGACATGGAACCATTTATGTGCTTGAGAGTTTTTCCATCAGAACCTGATAACATAAGCTTATCTCCCCTAGATTCAAAGGAATCAACCAAGGAGTTATCCTTTGCGGTAAGTCCCAAACACTTGGCGTAATCAAAATCATTAGGAGACATGTTGGTACGTGAATACAGATTCATTGAGTGATTCAAACACAGACTTATTAGATCTTATGCGTGTTTTCCAGCTCTAATACCAATTGAAAATGCGGGGGGTACCAAAATACACCCTAAACTTTTTCTTAGGCAGCCTGTATGGACTAAACTCAAGTACAATTCCGAGAGTTACAATTTAATGAATCTCAATCAGAAATTAGGTGAACAGCTTATATCTCTTTCTCCCACGATCAATATGAGAACAAAGACAAGTCCGTGAACCTGATTATTTTGCGAGAGTACTTGGAAGATTCCAAAGATCAATATCCAAAATCAATCAAGTTGTATCCAACAACTGCGATGGACTTATCTACTTGAATTGATTTTACGTATAACATGTGATATTTCAATTATAAAGATAAACAATATAACGCGGAAAAAGAAACAACACATACACCAAAATTTTGTTAACGAGGAAACCGCAAATGCTGAAAAACCCCGGGACCTTGTCCAAATTTGAACACCAAACTGTATTAAGACACTATAAACTCTAGCCTACTATCAAAACTTCGGCCTGGAATGTAATCCCTCGTCACAGTAATTCAGTTACATTCGTGCTCCTTATGCCTCTTGAATATCTCAAGACTCTGCGTAATCGATTCCCTTAGATGACGTCCTTTACAACCTAAGAGTTTCTTTAACTCAATTAAAGACTTTAAACCAATCAGCTCACCCCCTC
>NC_039367.1:22098711-22117881 GCF_003573695.1 Papaver somniferum | reverse complement strand
CCCCCCCACACACACCCCACAACCCCACACACACAGATAATCCTATTTGTGATTTCCGTTTTGATCAAAGATCAAGGTGAAATAGTAAATCGTTTGCAATAGATAATTCTAGCAAACCTCAAAATCCGGTACTTACGACTTTCAAAGAGCATCCTAGATTATTATTCACCTCAGAAGTAAAACCCACTCCTATATACAACAAAGAATCGTTATGGAGGAGTATACTTTTGGAATCACAAAGTCTGAGACGAAGAAATTTTGCGATTTCTATCTATCTTGCATCATCAGAGTGAGAGTCAACAATCATTAGCAAGATCATGATTCAATAACTATAAAGATAAAGAAGTTAGACCTATCTTCACAAATCCTAAGTGATGTCTTCTTAGTCGCTAAACCTAAAAAGGTTTAAAGGAGGGGATGACTCTAGTTTACAACTAGGACACACAAGAATAGTGTCGGGGATTCAAAGATCCCAGTTGCTTGAGGTTCTCATTATATAGACTTTCAAGATCAAGGTTGATTTATATTTAAGCTAAGGTAGATTTAGAATCAAGCAATCAATATTCACCATTAGATGAAAAATTGACATAAGATTAACATAACAAAATATACACTCTAGTTAGGATGAACCGTAACCGAACCGTGTACACTGAATTGTTCATGAAAGGTTAGCCTAAACTAGCCGTACGAATTATAAGCTTAAACATTTTCATATAACACTTTAAGACTTTAATGTTGAGTCACAACCATAGGTTATAATGTGAATAAATATATCTAGATGTGTTTTTATAGAGTTGTTCAAATGTCGATTATCTCATAGAAATAATTCTGATGCATCTAAAAATATTAGACATGGTAAGTATGTGTACATGGTATGTATACTTACTTCCCATTCATGAGTTATTTTGTCATGGTACATATACCGGGGCTGTAAACCCTTAATACAAAACGGGTTCAGGATTCCATATAACTTTTTCGGTATGCATACTAGGTATGTTTACCATCCTGAGTTCATGAGTCAACAGAACCTTTTGGTTTGTATACTTGGTATATGTACCAAAATTCGTTGCCGAACTATACCTGCGGCTGTACATGTACTGGGTACATGTACTATGGCTCCGAACCTATAAAAGTTATGCTAGTATGTAAGATAGTACATGTACTATCCGTATCCGGATTTATAGTAGTTTTATATCTCTTTAATAACCAATTTGAGATATTCCCGAATAACATCAATGACACATATCACTGTTCCAGGCTATTTTAAAATGATTAACTTGAATCACGATTTAGGTCATAAATAATAAATTGTTCTTAAACAAATTCATCAAGTATGAAAAAATGTTCTTAAGTTTAGTCAATATATTTCGAGAATAACTAACAAGATAAACTTGACTCGAAATTTTCTGTTATGCATGTAAAGTCCAATTTAGTCATGCAACATCATCTCATAGATAGAAAGGTGAAAAATTGAGTAATAGGTGGTTCAGTCTTCACTTAACTTTTGTTGTTGAAGTTCTCAAAAAGCTTCGGTTGATCTTCTCTTACAAACGGTAGAACGCAGTGATGTCTGGTACTCAAATACATACTTCTATCCTAATCCGAGACTTAACTAAATGTAGACTAGAAATCAAGATATAGTTTTGATCAACTAAATTTAACAACAAGCTTGAGATAGCAACACTTGTGAGTTCGACCGAGCGATGCTCTAACACTCAGCAACAGATAATTCTGACCCCATGAATGATGGTCATGGAGACCCAACACGGGTATATACTTCAAAACTTTTTAGTTTTGATTTTTTAAGTAGTTTTGTGATAAACATTTCATGTTTTTCATATCTAAATCATTGTTAAATCTTCAATAGCTTTAATTATTGCATTTATTTCAGCATAAAAATAATTACTTGGAACTGTCAAGGTCTTAATGATATCAAACTGGGAATCATACAAAAAATCTATCTAGAATTCATAATCCAGGTATAATTTTTATTCAAGAGAACAAAGTCAATTCAGATCGTATCCTCAGACTTTGTAAGATCCTTGACTTCCCTAGCTCTGCTTTTGAGCTTTCAATTGATCTTTCCTGGGGACTTTTATTACTTTGGTAAGATGGTTTTGAATTTGAGATGGTTAATTCGTCTAGACACATGATACATTGTTTAGTTAGGAATGATCCCTCTAAACCAGAGTGGATTCCTCCATGTGTTTATGGCTCTTCCACCCTCAGGAAAAAAGAATTTACTGGAACTTCATTAGAGACATTGGTCTAGAAGTGAATCAACCGTGGGTGTTGATTGGACACATAAATGTTATACTTGACCCATCTAATAGATGTATGAGGAACACTACCTCTAGTTCTACTTCTCCATCAATAGTAGGTTTAGTTGATCTAAGTTACAATGGTAAGCCATTTATGTGGACTAGCAACAAGCATGGAACAAGAAAAATAAATTCTAGGTTAGATAGAGTTTTAATTAATGATGATTGCATCATTAACTTCGTGATTTTAAACTTTCGTACTTAACTCTGTTAGAGGCATACCATACCCCTATCAATTAAGCATGTATTCTTATAATTCTTATAATAATAGAAACTAAATTTTTTTCTCTTGTTGATTGCATGATGCTTTGTGTAAAGACCAAATTATCAAGTCCTGGGGGAAGTATCTGTGGCGGTCCAGCTCATAATGTCAACCATAAGCTTCATACTTCTCGTAGACTTATCAGCATTTGGAACAATGAATGTTTTGGATATATTGATACAAATACAAAGAACCTCCATACTCGTAGGGAATCTCTTCAATCCTTAGCATCCACACAAGATAATAGTTCTCAAGTTCTTGAGATAGATCCGGACATTCAAAAGTGAGAAGATATTAAGAAGGATTTCCGGATGCAGAAGAATAAGTACACTTGATTCCAGGATGTCGATAACAACTGTAAGTTTCATCATGCTAGTGCTAATAAGAAAAGGACGAAAAACATGGTCGATGCCTTACAAGACAAAAGTGAGGTTTGGTGTTCAGACCGTGCATCTCTTTCAATTTTAATAACTAAACACTTTCAAGAGATAAGCTTTATTTCAAATCATTATCTAGATGAAGATTCCTTAAAACATGTTACAAGTGTCATTACTCCATAGAATAATGAAAGATTGATCTTCATTCCTATAAAATGGGAAATTCTAGACACTCTTAAAAGCATGGATCCCTGGAAGGCACCCGGGCCTGATGAATTCCCTCTAGGATTTTACATGACTCAGTGGGATATACTAAATTTCTGCATGGTTCAAGACTTTTTCAAAATAGGTTTTCTTGGCAAGAAATTAAATCAAACAAAATTCATATTGGTTCCGATGGTTAAAATTCCAAATTTCCTTCTGATTACGGACCAATAGCACTGTGTAATAACACTTATAATCTTAAATCAAAACTGGTAGCAAAAATAATGAAGCACCTTTCGGGCAAAGTTATCTCGCTTCTACAATCAACTTACGTACCTGGTCGACTAATATATCTCCGTCACATGGATAATTCATACCTTTTAGAGAAAGAAGAAAGGTGATAATTACTTAGCATTAAAACTTGATATTTTGAAAGAATTCGACAGGCTAAAATGCAGTTTTGTCATTAAAGTGATGAGGTATATGGCTTTTGGGGATAAATGGTGTTCTCTTATTCATCAGTGTATTTCAAATACAAAGATATATATTTTAGTCAATGGTTTCCATGCTCACCATTCAAACCTATCTACAAGAGGTATCCAACAAGGAGATCCAATCTCTCTGTATCTTTTCACGTGCTATGGTTGTGGCAGAGTACTCAAAACATATAAGTGGCATTAAGATTGCGACAAAAGCACCACTTATAAGTCTATTTTTCGTGGATGACTGCTTAATCTTTGTAAAAGTAAATCTTGAAAATATCAGCAGCCTCAAAAGGATTCTTCAATATTTCAGTTCTGCTTCTGGTCAGCTCCTAAATTACCAAAAATCGAGTATTACTTTCTCAAAAGGTCTTAGTCAGTATGCAGCGGATGATATTATTAATATTCTTTAACTAACGAGAAAAAATCCTGATGAGAAGTATTTAGGGATACCCCTATTCTTGAATAAAAAGAAAAAGGTCACATTTGATTTTTCTCATTGATAATATGCAAAAAAAAAAGGTTAATAACTTGGTGCATGTGGTAATCTTCAGTCTCAATTTGGAAGGTTAGTAATGGTTAAAATTGTTCTTAACAGAATTCATGTTTATAAAATGAGTTTGTTTAAGATGCCTAAAGATAATATATAAAAAATAAATTCTCTTTAGCTTCATTTTTGGTGGAACAAAACAGATAAGAAAGGATTCTATCCTACATCATGGTCTATCATTTGTCACGCTCATGATGATGGATGACTGAACTTCAGGGATATGAGATGTCTTAATCAGGCACTACTAGCAAAGTCTTCCTGGAGATTTTGGACGGTGAAAAAGAGTCATTTGGGTCGTTCTCTAAGGGCTAAGTACTTCAAGAACTTTAATCCTCTTCATGCCCTTAAAAAGGCAGATTCTACATGGTCCTGGAAGAGTATAAGTTCAAATTTTGGTTTCATATACAAACATAGCTTCTGGTCATTGGATGATGGATCGCAAATTCTAATCTGGCATGATAAATGGGTCTTTTCTTTAGATTATCTTCCTTCTACGGATCATAGTGCATGAAATTATCTCAGTTATACCTATATCTCAAAACTTATAAATACATATAACAAAAGCTGGAAGCATGACCTTATTCTTAACCTGTTTGATCAAGGCACGACTAGGAACATTCTATCCATACGAGTACCTATTAACAGTGAAGACAAATTGATTTGTTATAAGACAAAAAGTGGGAAATTAACAGTGAAATCAGCATAGCAAGCATTATATGACATGAAATACCACAATGGTGGTGATCAAAATGCAAATAATACATCAGATGTCTGGATGTTTATTTGGGGTATAGGAGATTCATAGAGTTAAGTTACTTGTATGAAGACATTATATGCTCAAAATAAAGAACTAATAGAATACTGCCTCAAGAAGACACGAAGTGTACCATATGTAACCGTGAAATGAAAACTATTTTGCACATTCTTTTAGATTGCCTATTTGCATAAGTTGTATGGTTTGGCGCTGGATATGTAGTCAATTAGGTCCACGAACTTTATTGTCTTTACTTTATGATTGCGAAGAGAAAGAGATATAAACTTTAAATACATATTTGAAAATGCATGGGGTACCAAGTACACACCAAATATTTTGTTCGACCACCTGCATGGAAAAAACCTAATACAATCGCAAGCAAAATAACTTAATGATCCTTGAAAATATGTATATATGGTTAATCTTTACCTCTTCTCAATAAGTATATATAAAACAATGAGTTTGTGTACCTGATTGTTAAGAAGATTACTTAGATGATCTCAAAAATCAATATCCATGTTCAATCTAGTCATATCCAAATAACCCAATCGGAATTCTGCCAAGTAATTAAACTTGTTATCTATCTTTCAAAATAAGAATTCTACAAGAGCGAGTCTCGTAATAGATTACAATTAGATGGATGTATCTACTTAGATTAAATATGCACAACTTCCATAAATCCAATTGTAAAGATAAACAATATAATGCGGAAAAGGAAAAACACAAGACACCAGAAGTTTGTTAACGAGGAAACCAGAATTGCAGAAAAACCCTGGGACCTCGTCCAAATTTGAACAACAAACTGTATTAAACGGATACAAATACTAGCTTACTATCAGAATCCAGACTGGAATATAGTTGGAATTCAACCTCCAAGAAATTCAGTTATAGTCGCGCTCCTAACTTCTCTTGAAACTCGCAAGGCTCTACGCAATTGATTTCCTTAGCCGACGCCCTTTACAACCTAAGAGTTTTTTTAGCCGCGGTGTTGACTTTCGATACCAATCTGCCTCTAAAAAAAATAAGCCTATTTGGTTTCCCTTTAGATCGAAGATCAAGGTCTGGAAACCTTTTTTGCAACAGACAAAACCAGCAAACCTCACAATTCGGAATACTGACTCTCACTTAGATGGGAAGCCTGGATCTTTTAACACGTCTCAAGAACAATCTTCAAAAGATCACTTAATAAAAAAAAAATTAGATATCTATCTTGAGGAATCACAAAATCTGAGACAAAGGGAACTTTGTGATTTCTATTTATCTTGCCTCAAATAGATTACATGAACCTCAATAATAGAAAAACAAGATCAAAATACATGGTAAAGATAGTCAAACCTGGCATCATGAATCCCCAAAACGAAGTCTTTTACTCGTAAACCTAATTATGTGTCTCAGAGGAAACCTAGATTTACATAGGACGACTCTAGCTATCAACTACAACACAAGGTGTTAGAGATTGAAATTTCTAGCTGAAAGAGCATCTCTATTTATATCTTTTTAAGACTAAGAGTTGCTTAGGGTTCAGGCTAAGATAACTTGGGAATCAAGCAAACATTTTTAGGTCTTTAAAATACAATAGAATAATATACACAGTAGTCCATTTATGTAACCATTTATAGTGAGTGTTCGATTTGGAAAATATGCCAAGTGAAAAATAGAGAATTTGATGTTCATTTGAACACCTAAAAGTTTGATCATCATGCACGCACATAAGTTTTTAAGTGATCAATGAAGTCTTAGAAGTGTTTAAGAGAGTCATAGCAGTGCTAAACTAATTTAAAAAAAAAAAGTCTTTGAGCATATATTAAAAACTAAACTGGGACAGTTGGTATCACGATTCGTAAACCGCATGGCTTGTTCACGAGTCAGGGTTAAACGGTTCATGAACCGGTTCTCTATACCTACTAGACTACCGAACTCAGTTGACAATGGTTTGTGAACCGGGTTCTCCAACTGCTAGCCTATTATACCAACTTTGAAATTCAGTTCAGCACGGTTCGTGAACCGTACCCAACTGAACTTGCGGTTTGCGAACTGGTTCGCCAACCTTATTGTATTTCTGAAAATCAGATGTATAAGGTTTTCGAACTTGTTCGCCAACCTAGCCTGAGCATAAATATCAAAATTTCATATTTCTCTCTTATGATGTTTGAAACATTCCCAAGTGATAAAACTATTTGCATAGGTAATTTTCAATTGATCCACAAATTAATTCATAGAACCAATATTGTTATAAGGACCGTTGAACATCTTTGCTAAATCATATTTCAAGATTTTTCACAAGATAAGCTTGATTCGAAACTTCTTCTTTGTAAATATACCAGAAGTCATAGTCATAGTCTCAACAAATAGAATGGTAAGATAGTGATTGAAATAAAATGGTTCAGTCTTCACATACCTGATATAGAAGTTTTCCAAATGTCTTTGTCGATCTTCAGTCTCCAAGGTTGATGTCTGATACTTAACTACCAAAATCTAACCTAGTACGGGCTTGACTTAATAGACTAGAAATAAAGATATAGTTTTGATCATCTAACATTGAAAACAATATTAAGATAGCAATACTTGTGGGATCAACCGAGCATTGCTCTAACAATATTTTTTAAGGATCTTTAATTAGATCTGCTTGTAATTTTATGAGGTTTTGTTTATACAAGCTGAATGAAAAATTTGGTGGTGAACTTGGTACCATCTCCTTTTCAGTTAACTAGTCAAGTTAAAAATGCTCTTGGACTTTCTAATTATTATGTTTATATCTAAACTTAAGTTTGTGTTTGAAACCATGTCGACCACCTTAACGCTATCCCTGTTGGTTATCGGCAATATTTGCTGGGTAATGCAACTCATCTTGGAAAAATACATAATCTTGTAGAATTATGTATACATTGACTAATTTATATTTCAATTTTGATTGAGTTTTCTCATCAATATTTATCTCCGAGTCTCGGTGATAGCATATAATTTTTTTGGTATCGATTTATCCAGAAAAATTTCCTAAAAAGCGTACTTTTTGAAAAAATTTAGATGATCTAAAATAACTATCCGTCCCGGAACCGGTCAATCCCATTAAGGCCAATATAAGGTCCGCGAGTTCGTGAACTACTAATATTTCTTCTTCTTCAACAGTTCACAGATGACAGGAGAAAAACAAACCTAGGGTTACGGAACCGGCTACTCTTCTCGTGATCTTGGAGTTGGATTTCTACAATCTAACTTGATACCATCTTGCTTGGAATCAAGTTTACTCTTAAAGAAGAGTGTCAATGATTGTTTTAATAAGGGACATATTCTAAGTAAGTTCTTTCTTCTTCACCTTCTAAATTTACTATTTATAAGCATGATTACAAATACTCCTAAAGAGGGTTGCCATAACAGGCAAAGTAGAGAGTAAAAATAATCCATGGCTTTTACATTCATGCATCGACCATTAAAATAAACAAATTAAGCAAATGTATACGCGTATTTCAACTAGACTCTAGATTAAGAATGTAAAATTTCACTCTTAATAAATGCATGTTTGGTAAATCTATGTTAATTTTGCATTTTTCAATACAAGTCAAACCATCTCTCTTATTTTGTTTAATTGGTTTTGCACCTTCCCAATGCAATGATTGGGTGTTATCTTGTGCACCCATGCACAAGATAACAAAACCCTTTATAAATTGTCTCTAGTTTCTAACCTGTTTAGAGTTGCTTACCAAACAACGAAGCAAATTTTTATAGGGATCTGATGATCCCATATAGGCTTGCCTGGAAAACTACCTTCTTTTTCCACTAACAACTTCTCTTGCATTAACTACCAATAACAGTCTTTCATAGAGAAAATTAGTTTCGAACTTGACTCCCATATCAATTTATCTGGGCCTGACGAAATAATAGGTGGAGACAGAAATTGATGTAGTAAAGCAGCTAATTTCCCCACTTCATTGTCTCTCAAGTTTCTCTTAAAAGGGGGAATGCTCCTATCCAACAAATGCTTTCAAATTTCTTTAAAAAATATTCTTTGAATATCTGATCCATAGGAGTAATAACACCTAGTTAACTTGAAACTCGACTTACACAAGTCCAGCCTGGATACAACCTTTCCTCTATTAACACATGTCTCTCTTTCATTGGCTCGCTTCCTTTGTTCTCATTGGTCATTGTCTCGTCCTATAATAAAAATATCTGCTCTTTCTCTTTCTTGTAACTAACCAAGAACAACTTTACCTTTCTTTGTGTGTGATTTTCTGCAACTGTAATTTCATTTTTCTTCATCAATGAATTACATATTATTCAGTTCTACTATGGTATCAGACTGAGGGATCTCTACATCTCTCAGGATTTTTTGATTCTTTCTTTGCTTACGCTTCTTTCAATCTTCATTCAGTTCTTTATCTTTTCATGATTCAAGAATTTCCTGCTTCTATATCCATGGAAAATCCTACTGCAACTTCAATTCCTAGTATTCATATTCATCAACTTACTCATTTTGTTAATCTCAAACTTACAGATAACAACTTCATCACATGGAAAAACCTTATGTTACCTGTTATTCGAAATATCAAACTCCAAAAATATCTTGATGGACCTCATATTTTTCCTCCTCAGTATACAAATCTACTCAATTAAGCAAATGGAATTGAGATTCCATTCTATCTATAATAGATAGGTACTTCTCCCTACAAAATTAAGCAAATGGAATTGAGAATCCTTTCTTTACGGAATCATATGCCAACCAAGGTTCTCCAGTGGGAAATAAATTTTTATATATTTTTGGCGTGTACGCTTGTACTTCTTAAAATACTAGAAAAGAATGGTTGAATATAGCTGGTCTTATACAAAATCATATTGGCCCTTGGTACACAATTGGTGACTTCAATGCAATATGAATTATTTTGTGCTTGGGTCGTTGGTTTTGGTATGGTTTAGTAGTTGGGTCCTAAGTTTATCCATCAATTTTTTTTTATTCTCTAGGCCAGTTACGAACAAAGAGAGATTATAACGATATAACAAATCTGGTATGTCCAACTAGTGAACATCTTACGGAAGCCCTGCAGTATATTCACAAAAATATAATTGTGTAAGATCAATATTGCAATTCTCAAAGTAATTCACTCCTCTTTTCAGCCAGTGACGAACACAAAGAGTTAAGAGATTAATCAATGAGAGCATATGAGATATCCGTTCTAATCACCATAAATATGATAGAAAATAACAAATCCCACAAAATAAGAAATATATGGAATATAAAATAATAATACATAATAATCGACAAAGATTAGGTATTGCAACCATCTACAAAAGAAGATTTAAATAAATAACTTCAATCATTGCAAGATGATAGTGTTTGGATTATCTAATGTAAATCACATAGAAATGATATCCTAAAAGCTAGTGTTCCTCCTTAAAATAACAAGAACAAAATCCTTACAGGAAATTAACTAGAAACAAATGAAACAAAGTATGTAAAAAATTAACGCATCATCTTCACTTTCTGACTAAATCCATGAAGCTTCAATCTTTTCCAAATCATCCTTAATCTCGGATTACTTAGTAACAAGAAAACTCAATTGTTGTTGTGTACCTTGTTGTCTACCATTTTGGCATTCTTGAGAATGTCGTGAAAAAGACACAGGAAGTAGGATCACAAAAACCGATCGAAGAAAGAAAATTATTTATTTTCCTATTGTAAACATTCTCTGTCATTCATTGGAAAGTATCCTTCAAAATGGAAGAGGAGTTGTTAGATCATTTCTCGGTCGAACTCGCATGCGTTGCTATCTCAAGCATGTTTGTCAATGTAAGTGATCAAAACTATAAGTCTTGATTTCTAGTCTATTATAGCTAAGTCTCGGATAGGATAGAAAGTTTAGTTGAGCTCAAGGACTTCATGGCGATTCATCATACAAGTAGAAGAACTACTCAAAGAACCGGTGGAAATTCTCGACAAAAAGGTATGTGAAGACTTGAACTTATCTGTCACTCAAAAGTCTATCTACTCTATCTCCTACTCTTTGAGACAAGAAGTCGTATGCTATATATATAGACTTGGATTATACACATTTGGTATTTCGAGCCGAGTATACCTCGCCTATATATATCTCGAAATATGTGTTGGTAAGCTTTTCGCTTCGATCAATTTTATCTTTACCATGTGACGAAAGTCATGATATGTTTCAATCATCTTGAAAATTGCTTTGACGAGAAATGGTGTAACAACTATACAACATCCTCTAAGAATGTTTCAATGATTGAAATGAGAGTTTAGATTACATAACCAATGGTGGACATAAGCATTTTTGTGGAAACACATTTATGTATAAGTCCTATTCCTTGAACCAAAGTTTGTGAACTTTGTTGATCAAGAGAATCGGAAGAATGGCGTGAGCCAAGTCCGCGAACTCAGTCCGCGAACTGCCAAAGTTCTCAAACCCGAGAATTTCTGATGGAGTTGACAAACTACTTGCGTGAAGCTAGGTCCGCGAACTCAGTCCACGAACCCAGTCCGCGAACCGGCGAAGTTCTCAAACCCGAGAATTTATGCTGGAGTTTGTGAACTCTGCCCGGTAACTTAAGTCCGTGAACCTAGTATGCGAACTTGAGAAGGTTATATATCTGAAGATGATTTCTGAACTTAAACTTAAAAAGACTAAGGAATGCAGTTTGCAAACCGTGCCTATAAAATTTCATGAACCAATTCGAGTGAATCAAATCATCTTTGCTTCAATTATATCTTGTGTAGTACATGAGATTTCCTTGCAATTGAACAACTCTCTAACTAGTTCATTCGAAGTCATTTGAACTAGTTATGGTGAAGAAGAATATGGTTGATATGAAATGCTCATATGTCTAACCTTTGGTTAACTATTGTTAAACCAACAAGTGCATACGTTTGGGTATGGTTAAAAAACCTAGAAGAGTGCATTGTCAAGTGTGTATAAAAAACTAAGTTTTCGATCTAACGGTTGAGAAGTATTAGCTTGAATCTAAATCAGGTTTTCATCTAACGGTGGATATTGATTACTTTGTTACCAAGGTAACCTAATTGCAAACCCTGATTTGAATGACTATATAAAGAAGACATCTAATATTGTGCAAAACTAATCCCCACACCTTACGTGTGATACTAGTTTGCGTACTAGAGTCGTTTCTCCTTTAACCTTTGATTTTCTTGTTCTAAAACCAGGTTAACGAGTTAAAGACTTCATTGGGATTGTGAAGCCAGACCGATACTACTTTATTGTAGTTGTGTGATCTGATCTTGCATCTTCTATCGTACGAGTACATTAGATTGATTGGCTTGAGATTGATATCTCCGATGGGCAAGATATAAAAAGTAATCACAAACATCTTCGTATCATTGTTTGTGATTCCTCAACATCTCTTTTCGCTACCATACAATTAAGATTGTTGTGAGGTGATTGATAAATCTAGGTTGTTCTTCGGGAATATAGGACCGGATTGTCAATTGGTTCCTGTTCACCTTTATTATTATCAAAATACGGAACAAAAACTTTAGGGTTTATCTGTGGGAGACAGATTGATCCTTTGATAGACTTGTCTGTGTGAGACAGATTTGTTTATTGTCAAAGCCTGCGATTTTGGGTCATAGAAACTCTTAGTTGTGGGTGAGATCAGCTAAGGGAATCAAATGCGCAGTATCCTTCTGGGATCAGAGGCGTAGGGAGTACAATTGTACCTTGGATCAGTGGGAGACTGATTTGGGTTCAACTACAGTCCAGTCCGAAGTTAGCTTGGAAGAGGCTAGTGTCTGTAGCGGCTTAATACAGTGTGTGTTCAATCTGGACTAAGTCCCGAGGTTTTTCTGCATTTGCGGTTTCCTCGTTAACAAAATTTCTGGTGTCTGTGTTATTTCAATTTTCGCATTATATTGTTTTATCTTTATAATTGAAATAATACAAGTTGTGCGTTAGATCATCAATTAGAGTAATCCAACCTTTGGTTGTTGATTGTCATTGATTGATCCTTGGATATTGGTCTTTGGTACCATCCAAGTTATTCCTTGTGTTTGATTAAGACTCGATGATTTCTATTATCTTGAGTAAATCAAAGCAAGAGAGAGATATTAACTCCTTAATATACTTTTACCTAGATTGAGTCTGACTGTCTAGTTGAGAATCAAAAACATCTCGAGCCTCAGCCAAGTACTCAGGTGAAGTAGTTCTCAAAGATAAGTAGAGCTTGGAGACCCCCCGCACAGCTCCTCAACAAGTGGAGCTCACATTGAGGGTCCTCAAGTTTCCTCACCGCATCCATTAATGTGGAGCTCACATTAAAATTAAACATATATTTTTTTTTATGTAAAACACTCATAATATCTTTATAGTCCTTTTTTTAGAATATTTTTTTTATGTAAAACACTCATAATATCTTTATAGTCCTTTTTTTGATCGGTCAAGTAGAAATTTCATTGGAAAATGACACTTAAGAGGGGTATCTTAACCCAATGATTACATCCGAACAAAAAAATGGGAGCCTAAAGGGGATTCGGCTACCCAAGAAAAAACCACAAAAATTACGGAGGCCGGTACAATGAATCCCATTGAGAAATAACCATATTCGCCGTAAGCCCTAACATTCTTATGTTCGATTCGGCCCAAAAGAACGCTTGTAATTTGATATCTCTAATGAGGCTTGCTACATTCTTCTTTTTGTTATCGAAGGTTCTTGGATTTCGCTCTTTCCATATACACCACCATATAGCAACCGGGATGTTATTCCATATTCGACTAAATCTTTCATCTCCCCAATTAAACTTCCAATCCTTCAAAGATGTAATGACATTGGGGTTGTATGACCATCCAAAATGGCACCCTTCAACAAAGTAATCCCATATTTTCCGGATTCTCCAACAACCATAAAACAAATGGGAACTCGATTAGATGTGAGAATTTGCAAATCAAGGACGGTGCAGATTCCAAATTTAAGGGAAGGCAAACCTGGAAAAAAAATTGTTCATTTTTAGTGTTTAGAGCATGTGATAAAATGTGGGAGATATTCATTCCAAGCGGTACCTCGTACTACGCAAGTTAGATCTATGAAACAAATTTTGAGAAAAACTATTGTTTAGGGGACACTAATGTGATTGTGATGGACAAGAATCATTTTGGTCACAGCAAGAGGGCTCCGAAATTTTGCATATTAGTAGTTTTTTGAAGTTTATTATAAGAAGAACCAATTTGATATTTGGTGAATCATGTTCTATTCAAAATTAGAGAGAGTGGCAGGTGGTCTTGGAAAATATCCATGTCCGATTTGGAGACCAATGACATCTTGATTCTGAAATTGAAGAAATCAGGGCTCTGTGTGGCTTACTAACAAAGAACGATGAAGTAAGCTAGTGTCTGAGTATCCGATGTTGTCATTTACTGTGTTTGTTGCCGATAAGAAATAAGGACTCGATATTTGGTAAAGATAATTATATGAGAAAAATACGGAAGATACGAATATTATTTACTGATTCAGTGGATAATTGTGGTTAGTCAATAAACTTATAGCATCACATCTTTAACATCTAACGCTGATAATGGCATGATTGTTAACAGGAGATACCAGTATTAGCAGGTATACCGTTTGAGTGATTTAATGGTTAGGATCGTTCTTTATCTTTTTGTCTTATTTAGAAAGGTATCCCGTGAAAGATTTGGCATCAGCCTCTAACAATCATGGATAAAGGTGCTAGTTCAATTTTTTTTTTTGATGTCCTAAACTAGTGGTCCCTAAACTACATCCAAATTTCTTAAATTGGAGTGGTTTTCAGCAATTACAAGGTTACCGCTTGGTGATTGGCCATTCAAATTTTATTTCCACAGTGCCGAATCAAAATTCTTTAATATATAAAAAATGAATGTTTTATAAATGACGAACGTGCAATACATGCATTAATTTCGAATTTTTGATTGACTAATCTAATCTGGTTGATAACATATTTTTAACATTCATTGTTTTTTCCTTATGTGTGCGCGCGTGCGCAAATTTATAGAACTATTTAGATTCAAAGAAGTAGGAATTACCAATAGGTACTATTATAGTGGTCTTAGTTAGTGGCAGGTCCACTCATTAAGAGGCCAATAACCGGAGATCCAAAATAAAAAGAAAACAACAAAATTGAACCCAAAATTTTATCCCCTGGTCCTGTACATGTGCGGAACATATGAGGACGTATTTTTAAATACCGAAAACATCCTCAAGTATAATAAAAGCAGTAACCAAATCCATTTCTTTTTCATTTTCTCGATCTGTTCTTCTTCTTCATTTTCTCATCCGTGCTTTAGTGAAGAGATCTGACGATGAAGATCTTCTGAGGTGTTGATCAATTCGTGAATCAGATTAATCAGTAGGTTCACTTCCTTAATATTTGTATAGTTTAGGTTTCATTTTTCTTTTCTTCTTCAAAAGCTTATTTTAATTTAGGTTTTCTTTTGTTCTTGAAAAGTTTATATACGATCCACTAATAGTATAGTGATAGATAAATTATTTATTAAACTAGTATGTAAATTTGTTTGTCATTAATTGTCTCGGATTAGAGAAATATTCATGTTTATAACAAAATATAATGTTTAGGTATTAGATCTGATGTTGATAGTAAACTGGAAGAGTCTACTTTCGTCGTTTGGTATGATCCCTGCAATGTATTTGTGTTGCATCGCGTTTTTTAATTGATTTTTCGGTTCGATCCATTAGTACGTATGTGTAATATTGAAATATGTACTTTGATTCGGTTGTATTCAGAGTTTTGTCATTGTTTTTGGGTTCGATCTATGGGTATGTATGTATAATACTGAAATATGTACTTTGATTCAGTTATATTCAGAATTTTTCCACTGTTTTTGGGTTCGATCCATGAGTACGTATGTGTAATACTGAAATATGTTCTTTGATTCGGTTATATTCAGTATTTTGTCACTGTTTTTGGGTTCGATCCATGATTGCGTATGTGTAATACTGAAATATGTGCTTTGATTCGGTTATTTTTAGTATTTTACCACTGTTTTTGGGTTCGATCCATGAGTACGTATGTGTAATACTGAAATATGTGCTTTGATTCGTTAATATTCAGAGTTTTGCCACTGTTTTTGGGTTCGATCCATGAGTACGTATGTGTCATACTGAAATATGTGCTTTGATTCGGTTATATTCAGAGTTTTGCTACTGTTTTTACGTTCGATCCATGAGTACGTATGTGTGATACTGAAATATGTACTTTGATTCGATTATATTCATCGATTCATCAATTCTTATTTACATGCAGTTGATTTTTAGTTCATGATTACGCAACACGTATATGTCGTACTGATAGAAACTTCTTCTGATTCTGTTTTATTCAGAGTTTTTCTATGGTTCGACCCATGAGTATGTATGTGTAATACTGAAATATGCGCTTTGATTTGGTTACATTCATGGATTCATAAATTCTTCTTTACATGCAGTTTATTTTTAGTTCATAAATACGCAATACATGAAAAAGCGGGGGTACAACAACCTCACCCAATATTTCGATTAGCAATTTGTATGGGCTAACTCTAATATACTTTTAAGAGAATCAACTAGACAGTCAGACTCAATCTTAATAAAAAGTATATCAAGGAGTTAATATCTCAATCTCTCGATTTGATCTTTACTCAAGCAAATGGAAATCTGCGAGTCTTTATCAAATACTAGAGAGATAAACTTGGATGGTACCAAAGACCAATATCCAAGTGTCAATCAATGTAAATCAATGACCAAAGGTTGGATATCCTAATCGATTGATCTTAATGCACAACCTGTGATATTTCAATTATATAACAAAATATAATGTGGAATAGAAATAACACAGATACCAGAAGTTTTGTTAATGAGGAAACCGCAAATTCAGAAAAACCCCGGAACCTAGTCCAGATTGAACACCACATTGTATTAAGCCGCTACAGACACTAGCCTACTACAAACTAACTTCGGTCTGGACTGTAGTTGAACCCTAATCAATCTCCCATTAATTCAAGGTACATTTGTGCTCCTTACGTCTTTGATCCCAGCACGATACTATGCACTTGATTCCCTTAGCTGATCTCACCCACAACTAAGAATTGCTACGACCCAAAGTCGAAGACTTCAATAAACAAATCTGTATCACACAGAAAAGTCTACGATGATAGATAAATCTGTCTCCCACAGATAAGCCTATGAGTTTTGTTCCGTCTTTTGATAAATCAAGGTGAACATGTACTAATTGATAACCCAGACTTATATTCCCGAAGAACAGCGCCTAGTATTATCAATCACCTCACAATAATCTATATCATATGGTAGCGAAACTAGATATTGTGGAATCATAAACGATGAGACGAAGGTGTGTTTGTGATTTATTTTTATCTTTCCCTATCGGAGATATAATCTCAAGTCAATTATTCAATTGAACTCGTACGGTAGAAAATGGCAAGATCAGATCGCTCAACTACAAGAAAGTAGTTTCGTCTGGCTTCACAATCCCAATGAAGTCTTTCAGTTGTTAACCTACAGAGTCTCAAGAAGAAACCTAAGGTTAAAGGAGAATCGACTCTAGCAAAACCAACTAGTATCACACAGGAGGTGTGGGGATTAGTTTTTCCAGTTGCGATGTCTCCTTTATATAGTTTTCAAATCAGGGTTTGCAATCCAAGTTACCTTGGTAACAAAGCATTCACTAATCACCGTTAGATGAAAAACCTGATTCAACCAAGCTAATATCTTTCAACCGGTAGATCAAAACTTAGCTTGTCACACACAAATGAAATGTATTTATTTAGGTTTGAGTAACCGTACCTAAACGTGTAACTTAGTTGGTTCACAAATAGTTAACCAATGGTTAGCCATATGAGCACTTTCATATTAACCATATTCATCTTTCTCATAACTAGTTCAAATGACTCATAAGAACTAGTTCAAGAGTTATTCAATTTCTTAGGTCTTTATTTATAGACACAATTGAAACAAAATCAGTTTGATTCACTTGAATCAATTTATGAACAATATAGCAACGGTTTGCAAACATTGCATTCCTTATAATTTATTATTTTAAGCTCATGAACTACCGATTTGAGAAATAACCAGCATGGGTACGCGTACGGGTATGCGTACCTTAGCTACCGGATTTGAGTTTACAAACTCAACAGAAATTTTCGGTTCGAAAACTTCTTTGGGTACGCGTACTTAGGGCGACTGGTTTATTAGTTTGCAAACTTAAAAACTCAGCAGAAATTTTCGGTTGGAAAACTTCCGCTGGTACGCGTACCCAACCTGCCTCCTTCACCAATACCGCATGCACACATATGCACGCATTTGGTTTCCAGAACATGGATTTATACACTAATGTGTGAACACACTATATATGCTTATATCCATAGTTGGTAATCTCAACTCTACATTTCAATCATTGAAACATTCTTCTATAATGTTATAACAATCGTTATTCACGACTATCGTCATCAAAGCTATTTTCAAGATTGAAACGTCATCATGACTTTCATCACGGCTAAAGATGAAAATGGTTAAAGCAAAATCTCACCAACATATATTTCGAGAAAAAGATACGTGAGTAGACTCGGCTCGAAATAGCAAATGTGTATGTATGAAAACTGTCATACTTATACGACTTTGTCTCAAGAGTAGGAGATAGAATAGACTTTTGAGTGATAGATAAGTTCAAGTCTCCACATACCTTTTTATCGGATGAAGTTCAACTTATTCCTCGAGTAGTTCTTCGTCTTCGTAAGATGATCACCATGGAGTCTGGAGCTCAACTGCACTTAACTATCCTAGACCGAGACTTAGTCATAAGTAAACTAGAAATCAAGACATATAGTTTTGATCACTAATATTGACAAACATGCTTGAGATAGAAATGCATACGATTTCGACCTAGCAGTGCTATAACAATCTCCCCCTTTTGTCAATTTTAGTGACAAAACTATCAATACATATGGATTACAAAATAGATAAAACTTTGTAGCTTCTCGTCCACATGCTTGATAACCTTGGCGCTTCAACATTACTCAAAAAATTCGTCTTTTCCAAGTACTCCCATGATTCCAAAGGTTGTAAGTTCAACATCATAGTTGTTGAAGTTCCGTAGCCATAACAATGAGAAAACAAATGCTCTGGATCATTGTTATACATTGTCATAGTATTATTACACATCATCAAAGTTCTCATATCACAACTTCGATAACAATACTATGGTGATATGTATCACCCCCC